>NC_088371.1:23391247-23392428 GCF_034508935.2 Berghia stephanieae
ACCACCACCACCAACATCACCACCACATCCAACATCACCACCACCATCATCACCACCAACATCACCGCCACCACCACCATCACCGCCACCAACATCACCACCACCACCACCAACATCACCACCACATCCAACATCACCACCACCATCACCACCACCAACATCACCACCACCATCACCAACATCACCACCACATCCAACATCACCACCACCATCATCACCACCAACATCACCGCCACCACCACCATCACCGCCACCAACATCACCACCACCACCACCAACATCACCACCACATCCAACATCACCACCACCATCACCACCACCAACATCACCACCACCATCACCGCCACCAACATCACCACCACCACCACCAACATCACCACCACATCCAACATCACCACCACCATCACCACCACCAACATCACCACCACCATCACCACCACCAACACCACCACCACAGTCAAACAACAAAGTAATGATAATCCATCACTAACACAATCTCCAAATCCACCCATCAACAAAACAATTACAATCTTTGTATCTGTTTTCACAGCCTAGTTTTGCCTCAGGAAAACCAAAAACAATTTTAGGAGCGAAATGATAATTTTTATTGTTCCCCTCTCTGCCTCCCCCTCCTCTCTCTCACACTCCTGGTAAATTAGAACAATGTATCTCATTTGTTAAATATCTGAGAAATTCTATGAAACAGTGCCAGACAAAACAGAAAGCAAGAAGGAGGCGATGAGTGTGGGTGAGAGAGGGTCATACTTTATATTACACTAACGTGTGCGGCTATGTGGTCTTGTGTCTTTTATATAGAGCAATATCCACTAAATGTGCTTAAAGCGCTTTACAAGGGGTCCCTGGCCAACATCAACACTTAACATTTCAGACAAAACATAACGCCTGTTAGGCGATATTACAAATTTTTTTTCGGGACAGAGATAACGCTGTTAACAGCCAGGTACTCATTTTACACCCTGAGTAAATGTGAGAAAATGTGAGTAAAGAGCAGCCTTTTTAAGGACAACTATGTGCCGAGCGAGGCTTAAACCCAGGACCTTCCGATCAGAAAAGCGAGTGTCATACCACTAGACCACATAGCCGCACAATGATTTAATTCTCTCCTTACCATGGGTGGGGTTCTGACCTCCCATAGTGGGCAGGGGAGGTACAAACGTGTC
>NC_088371.1:23397528-23405028 GCF_034508935.2 Berghia stephanieae
GTTAATACAGTTTAGTGAGAACAACTCACAAACGCGGATGGCAAAAACAATAACAAAGGCCTGAGTGACGTCATCTGCATACTATCTATAAGAAATAAATAAATAAGGTCACTCGGTCACTCACATATTTCTGTCGATAATTTATATTATATTATTCTTGAATGAGTTAATTACTCCCACTAAAATAAAATGGCCACTAAAGACGCATGAACGGAAACAGAATATAATATATATATATGTGTGTGTGTGTGTGTGTGTGTGTGTGTGTGTATGTGTGCTGTGCCTAAATTTTCAATTTATCATTATATTTATCGGCTAATAGTCTAATAGTCTCGCTTCTGTTCTCGCGTCTTTAGTGGCCATTTATTTTATTGGGAGTCATTCAAATAAAATTGTGTTAATGGTTCATGTTTTCTGTGGGAGTTTTAATTACAAATCATGTCAGCAATACGTCACCGGAAACAATAAACTCCACGTTGGGAATCTATTATATATAGATAGTATGCAGATGACGTCACTCAGGCCTTTGTTATTGTTTTTGCCATCCGCGTTTGTGAGTTGTTCTCACTAAACTGTATTAACCAGACTATAAAAGTTCATGGTTACACAGAGTTTGTGTGTTGGTCCGTTATACTTCCGGATGGCAATGTTGTGAACTCCTTGGCTAAGCGCATTCTATCTATATATACCACTACAGATAGTTCAAAGATGACGTCACTCAGGTCTTTGTTATTGTTTTTTTTTTTTTTTTTGCTATCCACGTTTATGAGTAATGCTCACTGAACTGTTTTAATCCGACTATAAACGTTCATGGATACACACAGTTTTGTGTGTTGGTCCGTTATACTTCCGGATGGCAATGTTATGAGCTTCTTAGCCAAGCGCATACTTTCTATTCGAAAACCCTACCATATCTTAGTACATGTAATTGTTAAATAATGCTTTGAGCGCGTTGAATAAAAGCTGATTGGTAATTAAAAATAGTTTTTAGTACGCATGAATACAACAAATCCAACGTTTTTAGTTTTTGGGTCAAATTGTCATTCAAGCAGATGAAAAAAAAATACAAATTATGGCGAATCGAAGTACTAATACGATACAATTGGTCACGAAATATCTAATAATCTTACTTGGAGGGGTGGAATAAACTCTTTCATTTCTTTGAAATATATTATTTTGTTATATTTTTATCATGCAATAACGCATACCTACTCTCGAGCTCATAGTCTTATTGGGCACGATAAAAATAACTCATTTGATAAATACAAAGAAATGAAAGAATCGTATATTATATGTTACTTTATTTTATATTATATTCATGATTTACCCCCTTGAATTTCATCTGCCACGATACCAAAATATAACCAGTTTGATGTTCTCATTATATATAGATAGAATGCGCTTGGCCAAGGAGTTCACAACATTGCCATCCGGAAGTATAACTGACCAACACACAAAATCTGTGTAACCATGAACTCTTATAGTCTGATTAATACAGTTTAGTGAGAACAACTCACAAACGCGGATGGCAAAAACAATAACAAAGGCCTGAGTGACGTCATCTTCGAACTATCTATATGTTTTCATTTCGGGGTTAACACCCATAATACACTATTCAAACCAATGAATAAAAGCGAACTCTTCAGATTTAGAAATCAAGAAAAGAAAGTGAAAGTAAAGCGTGAAGCTATTATGGATTAATGTTCTGCTCAATTCTTGAAAGGCGTTCGAGCTGACAGGCTACTTTTTTATGACTATGTTTTTTGTAGAATGTTTTATACAGGTGCTCCACCGTCAATAGAATCAGAAAGTCTCGTTATGGAAGAAAGAAAAAATAAAGAATTATATAAAGAGAGAAAACATGTTTAAAACTACGGGCGTCCCAATATTATAGTTTTTACATTTTTAAAGCATTGTTTACGAGGTTACGTGGTTTTGTGGTTATTTTTTTAACCGTCTATGGAGTTGTCGTTAGTAGAGGTCAAGGAAACAAGAGATCCCATTGGTTGAACTGTTGAATACAACTCACGATTTGTTTTCTTTTGTGGGCAAAGATTCGTCTTTTGACGTCATTTGCTGGTCAGTATAGATAGTATGCAGATGACGTCACTCAGGCTTTTGTTATTGTTTTTGCCCTCCGCGTTTGTGAGTTGTTCTCACTAAACTGTATTAACCCGACTATAAAAGTTCATGGTTACACAGAGTTTGTGTGTTGGTCCGTTATACTTCCGGATGGCAATGTTGTGAACTCCAGATAGAATGCGCTTGGCCAAGGAGTTCACAACATTGCCATCCGGAAGTATAACGGACCAACACACAAACTCTGTGTAACTATGAACTTTTATAGTCTGGTTAATACAGTTTAGTGAGAACAACTCACAAACGCGGATGGCAAAAACAATAACAAAGGCCTGAGTGACGTCATCTTCGAACTATCTATAGATAGTATGCGCTTGGCTAAGAAGCTCATAACATTGCCATCCGGAAGTATAACGGACCAACACACAAAACTGTGTGCATCCATGAATGTTTATAGTCGGGTTAATACAGTTCAGTGAAGTGAGCATTACTCATAAACGCGGATGGCAAAAAACAATGACAAAGACCTGAGTGACGTCATCTTCGAACTATCTGTAAGTTAACGATGGCTACGTTCATAGCAGCGCCGATTACTGAGCTATGGCGAGGTGCGGTGACTTGCTCAGGGCCACACAACGCAGAGGGTATTTGAACTCGGTACCTTTCAGGTAATTTATGAAAGACCGTACCGCTGAACCGCGTTGCCACATTTTAACAATTATTTTTTTAAACGGTAGCCATGGTATTTTTGCCTATGGTGGAAATCTTCTCAAAAAATGTTAGCTGACATCGAGAGAAAAAGTTCAGTAGGCGATCTATAAATAGATCTGATATGATGTTAGCAACCACGAATGCAGAAATCCAGCGATAAATATTTATTATCTTTCTCTCCATTCAACTCCGCCTTTACAATTCCTTACTAATAGAACATGATTTACACGAGTTCTTGCTCCAGTTATCGGGCTGTTAGGGAATTAACTCGTAGAGGGAAGGGAATATAATCACACCCCTTGACCTATGACCTGACCCCCCCCCCCCCATGATTAAGATTCAATGATAATATTATGTATGTATATTCCTTCGGAGCCATTCATTGGCCCACGGAACCCGAGAGTGTAAAAAAATGAGCATTTATATAGCGCAATATCCACTTAACGTGCTCAATGCGCTTTACAAGGGGTCCCTGGTCAACAGCAACATTTAACATGTAGGACGAGACATGACGCCTGTTAGGCGATATTACAATTTTTCGGACAAAGACAACGCTGTTAACGGCCAGGTACTCATTTTACACCTGAGTACGGTGAGAGAATGTGAGTAAAGAGTCTTTTCCAAGGACTCAACTATGCGCCGAGCGAGGCTCGAACCCAGGACCTTCCGATCCGAAAGCGAGTGTCATACCACTAGACCACATAGCCGCGGGAGTGTATCCCGGTTTCAATAGCGTGAAACGGACAACAGCAATTGCTTGCTACTCTTTTAGATAGACAGGACGCTAGTCAATCGCAAAGTGCTTTCCGCCAGATCTAACAAACCTAATTACCCAATCACTGCTCGGTGGACACGGGGGTTCAGAAAGAAAAACTCTCGACTACACCCGGGATCGATCTCGGTCCCTTTGTGTGTGAAGCGAGTGCCCTACCTACTGAGCTAACGGGACCCCTTGATAATATGTAACCTATTCATTATTAGTAATCCAAAGGAATGGTTACATACACACTTTCTAAAATGTTTGGTGGAAGAGTAGAGGGTGTGACGTCACGACTTCTATGCTCTATTGATAATAGATACATAGATAACCACGCCTCTTGGACAGACGTCATAATGTAAACAATGGCAGTGATTGGTCAACATAACAAACTACTATCGATGGTATAAGTAAAATACCCACTGTTGTGTACATTTAAACGTTTAGTATAGATAGTATGCAGATGACGTCACTCGGGCCTTTGTTATGGTTTTTGCCATTCGCGTTTGTGAGTTGTTCTCACTAAACTGTATTAACCAGACTATAAAAGTTCATGGTTACACAGAGTTTGTGTGTTGGTCCGTTATACTTCCGGATGGCAATGTTGTGAACTCCTTGGCCAAGCGCATTCTATCTATAGATAGTTCGACGATGACGTCACTCAGGTCTTTGTTATTGTTTTTTGCCATCCGCGTTTATGAGTAATGGTCACTGAACTGTATTAACCTGACTATAAACGTTCATGGATACTGTGTTGGTCCGTTATACTTCCGGATGGCAATGTTATGAGATTCTTAGCCAAGCGCATACTATTTATAGGATCGAGAAAATTGTGTAACAACTAGTCATCCATTTGGCGGTATGAAAACAATAACAATGATCAGAGAGAGGTCGATTTCATTCACATTATTGTGTATCAACAACAAAATATGTTTGTCCAAGCACGTGTGAAGGTGTGTCACAAATTCCATGTTTTGTTGGTCAAAAAAAAAAAAAACCCTGCTGGTTAATAATCATTTGATGTCTTTGGCCAATGGGAACGATCTATATTCATGATTTCGTCCAACCTAGTCACCGATCACATGATTTGTTGCTGTACAACGATTGGACATTTCTCACATAAATGTAAGCACGCTGCTTTGTTTATGACAGTTGTAAACATACCCATGAGTTATGCTGAGCAAAATGACCAAATATGACTTTGGAAATTTCTCAAACTGTGAACACTTTTCACTATGTTGGTCATTTTGAGCCCACCTTGCAATGCAATGTGACCAATGACCTCGAGCACATGGAAAGGTAATATAGATCGTCCCCATTCGATTCCTCAATAGCATGAAATGATTTACATGACACGAGTTCTTACCTGAATCGTATCGGGAGTTAGGGAATTTTAATGGCGTCCTTGTGTCGTTGTATGTGTGTGTGTGTGTGTGTGTGTATTTGTGTGTGTATAGATAGTATGCGCTTGGCTAAGAAGCTCACAACATTGCCATCCGGAAGTATAACGGACCAACACACAAAACTATGTGTATCCATGAACGTTTATAGTCAGATTAATACAGTTCAGTAAGCATTACTCATAAACGCGGATGGCAAAATACAATAACAACGACCTGACTGACGTCATCTTTGAACTATCTATAGATAGATGACGTCACTCAGGCCTTTGTTATTGTTTTTGCCATCCGCGTTTGTGAGTTGTTCTCACTAAACTGTATTAACCAGACTATAAAAGTTCATGGTTACACAGAGTTTGTGTGTTGGTCCGTTATACTTCCGGATGGCAATGTTGTGAACTCCTTGGCCAAGCGCATTCTATCTATATGTGTGATAACTTCCGGACTATAGGGAAGAAAGAAATTGACGTCACATAGCTTTTTGTTGATGTTTTTAGCCGGCCATTTTTATGATTAGTTCTCACTAAATTGTATTAATCAGACTATAAACGTTCAAGGTTACACATAGATCTGTGTGTTGGTCCGTTATACCCCCGGATGGCAATGTTGTGAGTTTCTTAGCCGAGCGCATACTATATATAGGCTGATCCAGATATACCAATACTCTTCAACAGTCGTAACGTCACTTCCTTCCTAATGACGCATAATATCTTAGTAACACTGGCTCTAAACTATTGGAACAATGGCGGATGCCGTATGAAATAGTTCCCTGGCGAGCATAAAAGCGTATTAAGCCCATAAATTTGATCATGTTTTGAGTTTTACACATTCTGATCACAAGGCATATGAAAAGTTCTAGCTAGCATGAAGAATAACAAGTAATGATTTTCTTTGTTTAGAACCAAGATGGCGGCCGTTGCCGGGCGGCGTGACATCAGACTACTGAATCCAATTGGCATCAATTGCATGATGTCAAAATACTGGTTCCAATCTTCTTAGAAGTAAAAAAATTAGTCCTTCAGATGACTGGATTAATACATTGTGCAACTGTTCTCCTGATTTCAGAGTGATTGCATCTTATTTTCTAGCTTTACCATCTTTTCTCCTTGCCACCGACAGCAATATCGTCACAATTGGATTCAGTAGTCTGATGTCATGCCGCCTGGCAACGGCGGCCATCTTGGTTCTAAACAAAGAAAATCATTACATTCTATTCTTCATACTGGCTAGAACTTTTCATATGCCTTGTGATCAGAATGTGTAAAAGTCAAAACATGATCAAATTTATGGGTTTTTCCCTCTGGATACGCTTTTATGCTCGTCGGAGAAATATTTCATACGGGCGTCCGCCATTGTTCCGATAGTTTAGAGCCAGTGTTACTTAGTTACCATGCGTCATTAGGAAGGAAATGACGTTACGACTGTTGAAAAGTATTGTTACGACACAATACACATTTTTTCTTATTGTTAAATTTTGTACATCCCAAACTGTGAGAAATGATCTTTGTTTGATTAATAAGAACATATAGATAGTTCGAAGATGACGTCACTCAGGTCTGTTATTGTTTTTTGCCATCCGCGTTTATGAGTAATGCTCACTGAATTGTAGTAGCCCGACTATGAACGTTCACGGATACACACAGTTTTGTGTTGGTCCTATATACTTCCGGATGGCAATGTTATGAGCTTCTTAGCCAAGCGCATACTATCTATAACAAGAAATGAAGTGAGCAGGAAAGCGCCAGAAGACAACAGAGAATGAAAACTTCGCGCGGCGATGGGGGCTCGAACCCCGCGACCTTACTGGTACGACAACTCCGCCTGGCCAGGGAGGAGAGATCGTGACTCTACCGTATGAACTATCCAGACTCTGTCTATATTATCCTGCTACTAAAATAGTTATATCACCTCATGATTCAACGTGTCATCCATTCATTGTTTATGCATTGTCAGAAGGAATTGTTACACACTTCCAATAAGTTTTGAACCGGAAAGGAGAAAGGTGTGACGTCACGACTTCTGCTTCCCATTTGCAGTAAATTAAAACAAAAACAAAAACAAAACAATAAACAAAAAAAAACAAACAAAAAAAACAATAATAAAAAATAAACCAAAAACATCCTCCAACAACAACAATTATTTTTTTTAAACAAACAAAAAAACGAGACCAAAAAAAAAAAAAAAAAAAAAAAAAAAAACCCGTCAAAAACAAACTGTTTTGTTGTTTTTCTTTTCTTCTCCCGTTCCAAAGCACGTCAGTAAATCAACCTATGGCGTGGAATGTGCATGCACGTCACGTGACTGGCATGAAATCAATGGAGCTTTTCATTCCTTGTCAATTAAGTCAATCAACCTAGTCAAGGATTTTTTGCAACTGACTTCGTTTAGTTTTGGGGAATACAAAAGAGACCATTGATTACGAATCTTCTTTTCATCTTGTTATTGTATAGAATCAGAATCAATAGCATTCATTCATTCATTCATTCATTCATTCATTCATTCATTCATTCATTCATTCATTCATTCCTATCTGAACTCTATCGGTTGTTTGGC
>NC_088371.1:23410028-23420028 GCF_034508935.2 Berghia stephanieae
CCTATCCAAGCAAGCAACTGCTACGGCTCGTTTCACGCTATAGTAACCGGGATAAACTCCGGCTCCATGGGCCAAATGACTCTGAAGGACTATGAACAGACACGTTTAATATATATATATATATATATATATATATATATATATATATATATATATATATATTATATATATATATATATGAAAAATGATGCCCTTTTCGCCACGACATCATAAGATATCGTCGTCACGAAGGAATATAGATAACTCATCAAACAAGATGTCTGATGTCAACAGGAATCACCCATGTTGTCCTAGTGAGCAAATTGGAGGTTAATAATAATGCTCAAGGTAAAAAAAAAAAAACGAAAGTGCCTGAAGCGGGGCTCGAACCCAGGTCATCCGTGTCTCAGTGCAATGCCTTAACCACTCGGCCACTTCGCCCCTGTCTGCTTGTCTGTACTTTCCCCGTTATTAGTGCGGCGTCTCTTACGTCCCTTGCAAGAATCCAATCGAACCAATCAGCCAACAGGTCAATCTGACTTTCTACAGGCCCAATTAATAGCCTAACACACAAAGAACCACTTTCACTTTCAGCGTTATCGGACATCAAAGTGGTGTAATTTCATTGCAACGCCTTTGGAATTCACAGACGACAGAGAGAGATCAGGTTCTGTGGATAGAAAGTGTTTGGAAATTGAATTGATTGTAAACAAATATCTCCATGCTTGTTTCCTATCACCTCTCTCTCTCTCTCTCTCTCTCTCTCTCTCTATATATATATATATATATATATATATATATATATATATATATATATATATATATATATATATATATATATATATAACTATCTATCTGGCTGTCTATCTCTCTCACTCTTTCTATCTTTCTCTTTTTAGCTTTGTATCCGTCTCAATCTCTCTTTCTTTCATCCTCTCTCTCTCTCTCTCTCTCTCTCTCTCTCTCTCCCTCTCCCTCTCTATCTATCTATCTTTCTATCTATCTTTCTATTTGTCTATATGTCTTATTTATCTATCTATCTATCTATCTATCTATCTATCTATCTATCTACCTATCTCTCACTCTTTCTATCTTTCTCTTTCTAGATCTATCTCAGTCTCTCTCTCTCTCTCTCTCTCTCTCTCTCTCTCTCTCTCCCCTCTCTCTCTCTCTCGCTCTCTCTCTATTTCTTTCTTTCTTTCTTTATTTCTCATTCTCTCTCTTTTCTTCCTACCGCTCTAACTATTTCTTTCTCTCTCTTTCTTTCTAGCTCTTTCCCAATCTTTCTTTCATTCTCCCTCTTTCTTTCTCTCTCTCTCTCTCTCTCTCTCTCTCTCTCTCTCTCTTTCTCTCTCTCTCTCTCTTTCTCTTTCTCTCTCTATCTCTATCTCTCTCCCTCTCCCTCTCTTCATTCATAGTCATCCTTTAGACTAGAGCTTTTTTTGTATAGCGCAATATCCAATAAATGTGCTCAAATCTCTTTACAAAAGGGTCCCTTCCAACAGCAACACGTAACATGTAAAAACGAGACATAAAGCCTGTTAGGCGATATTTCAATTTATTTCCAACAGAGACAACGCTGTTGACGGCCAGGTACTCATTTTACACCAGAGTACGGTGAGAGAATGTGAGTAAAGAGTCTTTTCCAAGGACTCAACTATGCGCCGAGCGAGGCTCGAACCCAGAACTTTCCGATCTGAAAGCTAGTGTCATACCAATAGACCACATAGCCGCCTTAGAGTCTAATATATTACTATCTCTACAATTCCAAGCTGGCAAGCTACCGCAAAAATGGCGGAATTGTACGCATTTTCAGCGATTGTACGCTTGTACGCATTTCCACCAAGATTGTACCCATTTTCAGTGTACGGAGTCACTTCAGCTTTCTTTTGTTGTAATAGCCCGGATTATCGTATCGCTGTTATATTAAGCTTGCTGGATCGTTCAAATTTGTACTCGATACCAATTCATTGCTCTATTATTCTATAGTGAACCTGCTCCTATTGTTTTAGTCCGATATCATGAAATCGAATATTCATCGTTAGCCCGGAAGTCCGTTTCAAGCTTTTACTTTTAGGCCTAGTTTCTTTGTTCAGAGTCATTCTCTTGGCGAGTGGCGTTTTCCGTCGATTTCAGGATTGTACCCATTTTTATTAAATCTCCCCCATTTTGAGGTCCCATTGTCCACATTCTCATCAGATAGGGTTGGTAGCTCTGCATTCCACACTCCAGACCTTTCTCTCTATTCCATCCATCTTCGACAACACCTTTTGTCTGCGATCGACAGACCAAAAACCACCACGTCTTTGTGAGTATGTTATATAAACGCATAGCATCAATGGAAATAACAAGACTCCTGATTCTTCGTTAGCTAATACATACATAAATAGAAATTAGACTATAATAATCTTTCATGACTACATTATATCGTTGTGTGTGTGTTGGCACGTTAATTGAGTATGTTATATAAACGCATAGCATCAATTGAAATAAGAAGACTCCAGATCCTTGATCAATCTAATCCAAGGAGTTAACTTTTTGGAATAAATTTTTGTTCCTGAACTTTCTCCACTCTCTGCTTAGTCTGGCAGTCTGACCGTGTCAACTTCACACCTTGTCTGATTTCTATCTAGTACCGGTGTTTGCACTCCATCCATTAATCTCTCTCTCTCTCTCTCTCTCTCTCTCTCTCTCTCTCTCTCTCTCTCTCTCTCTCTCTCTCTCTTCTGTGTGTGTGTATCTCTCTCCTCTCTCTCTCTCTCTCTCTCTCTCTCTCTCTCTCTCTCTCTCTTCTGGGTGTGTATGTGTGTATATCTATATCGCTCTCCCGATCTCTCCCTCTCTCTCTCTCTCTCTCTCCAGATCTCTCTCTCTCTCTCTCTGTGTGTGTGTGTGTGTGTGTGTCTCTATCTCTCTCTCTTTGTGCATGTGTGTGCTTATGTATATATATATATATATATATATATATATATATATATATAATATATATATATATATCTTTTCTTCTCTCTCTCTCTCTCTCTCTCTCTCTCTCTCTCTCTCTGTCTATCTATCTATCTATCTATCTATCTATCTATCTATCTATCTATCTATCTATCACTTTTCTCTCTGTTCTCTTCTCTCGGTTTGTATATTTATTTTTTGTTGCAGTTACTTTTTGTCTATGTATTCTTTTTTTTTTCTTTTCTTTTTTTTTTTTTTTTTTTTTGGGGGGGGGGGGGGGGGGCGCGTTATTATTATATTTCTCTTTTGGAAAGCTATTGAAAGCATCACACGTTTTGTGTATCTATCGGTTCCAAAATAGATCAAAAAACGTCTCGGTGTTGCTAGACATCTTAAGTAAATCTGACAATGAATTTCACCTGCAGTCAAATGAGTTCGTGTATACAAATCTCTCCTCCGGTTGCACCCGGGTTGCCAGAATGGCGTATTTTATTCCAAATTCCAAAGGACCAGTAATTTATTTAGTTTGTAACTGGAGAGTATTGGTCGCTGTTTGCTTGTTTGTTTGTTTTGGGGGGGGGGGGGGGGGGGTTTCATGATTTTTTTTCTTTTCTTTTTAAATCGATCCGGTCTTGAACAAACGCTTTTATAGATAGAATGCGCTTGGCCAAGGAGTTCATAACATTGCCATCCGGAAGTATAACGGACCAACACACAAACTCTGTGTAACCATGAACTTTCAGAGTCTGGTTAATACAGTTTAGTGAGAACAACTCACAAACGCGGATGACAAAAACAATAACAAAGGCCTGAGTGACATCATCTGCATACTATCTATAAACGTGTAGAAGGAAAGAAATTGACGTCATTCGGCTCTCTGTAATTATTTTTAGACGGTATGTTAGGGATTAGTGATCACAAGATGAGGTCATTCAGACCTTGAACGTTTATAGTCTGGATAATCGTAGCCATCGTTAAGTTATAGATAGTATGCGCTTGGCTAAGAAGCTCACAACATTGCCATCCGGAAGTTTAACGGACCAACACACAAAGCTGTGTGTATCCATGAACGTTTATAGTCGGGTTAATAGATAGTATGCAGATGACGTCACTCAGGCCTTTGTTATTGTTTTTGCCATCCGCGTTTGTGAGTTGTTCTCACTAAACTGTATTAACCACATCTATACAGCTCAGTGAGCATTACTCATAAACGCGGATGGCAAAAAACAATAACAAAGACCTGAGTGACATCATTTTCGAACTATCTATAGCCTGACACTGAAACTCAAAATGACTGGCATTTTGACGTCATTATTTGTTTTTTGCACCGCCTAGTGAGTTGTCGTTAGTAGAGCTCATGGAAACAAGTTATTTCATTGGTTGAACTATTGAATACAACTCACGATTTGTTTCTTTTGTGGCAAAAGACTGGGATTTTGACGTCATTTTTTGGTCAGTGGCTACGGGTTGATCCAGTTGAGTGAGAATTACTCATTAACATGGATGGCAAAAAAAAACCCAATAATAATGACCCGAGTGACGTCAACTTCATTCTATCTATATAAAAAAAGCTCCCAAAAATCAATTATTCAACATTAACCAATAACATGTAACCCCGAAATGACACCACAGTTGAATCGTGAGCAAGAGCAAGAGTACTCACGTACACACCCATCATGCGCATGCGCGCATGCAATCAGCACTCCGCGCAATCAGCCGAAGTCCCGGGTTTGAGAGTTTTTGCCAAGACGAGAGTCATTTAAATCGATCGATATTTGAAGGACGAGTTTTTTGGCCAAATTTTTAAATATGGCTTTTTTTCCCCCGAGTATGGCAGAATAGAATTGATAACATGTCTCAATATAACCCAGTGAATGTTAGTCTGTCATCGTGGTTTTTCGCGGCCGCAATGGCAAATTTGCGGCCGCAAAATTCGCACTTTTCCGCAATTTACCGCAAATTTTACAAATTTCATGAAAAATCTAAATTTTTCACCATTATTTAACCCGAGTGGTTTTTTTAAAGTGGCGAATTTCCGAAAGTCAGCATCGTCCCTTTCTTTCATTTTCTCATAGCTCCTGGTCTGTTTAAACTGCTACTGGAAGCTGCCCAGTCTGGTTTTTAAACTGCCATACTACTAACAGACGTTACATTGCAATTAAAAGGAGTTTTTCTACTTTCACTTTCACCTTAGTGACGAGTGACGCTATTATTGTTATCTTCAATTGGTTTCGCTACCGGCGTTCTTTTCTCTTACATCTACTTGTTGATTACAAACTCGCTATGGACAAGTTCCTTGGTTTAGACATGAAGAAGGCAAAATGTGCTCGCCATGTCACTGCACACCAGCGACACTCAGAATACAGCCAGTGGACCCACGTCAGTGGTTCAAAGCTATTCTGCACACCATGCAACAAGGTTATTGACCACTTACGAAAGTCTTCTGTGGATAGCCACCGCAATTCCGCAGACCATAAAACAAAAGAAGAAAGAATGAAGAGGTCACATGCCACTGACGTGGATGAGAGTGAAGCAGTGAAGAAGCAGAGGACATTGGATTCTGTTTTGAAGAAACCGTCTACAGTTTCAACGCAAGGTGAGTGGTGCACCCTTTCCCTCTAAATGAGTACTTAGTTTTGGGTGGATATTGCTCTATAAATCTATACAATTACAACTATATAAAAGATGAGGGTATTATTATTACTATTATTATTATGATGATGATGATGATGATTATTATTATTATTATTATTATCATTGTTGTTCTTTTTATTATTACTTTGTGGTATAGTGAAAAGACACTCGCTTTAGGATCGGAAGGACCTGGGTTCGAGCCTCGCTCAGTGCATAGTTGAGTCCTTGGAGAAGGCTCTTTACTCACATTCTCTCATGAAATGGAGGTGTAAAATGAGTACCTGGCCGTTAACAGCGTTGTCTCTGTCCGAAAAAAATTGTAATATCCCCTAACAGGCTTCATGTCCCATCCTACCTGTTAAATGTTGCTGTTGGCCACGGACCCCTTGTAAAGTGCTTTGAGCACGTTTAGTGGATATTGCGCCATATAAAGCTTATTTTTTTTAAGCTATTCATATTAACAAACTATTTTTTAAATTTCTTTCTTTCAGCAAGAAATGATATCTGCAATGAAGTTGTTTCAATGTTTGCTGCAGCAAACATTCCCTTATCGAAGGTTGACCACCCAGCAGTCAGAAACTTCTTGCAGACAAGAGTTGAAAACGGTGGTGCCATTCCACAAGCTCATCAGCTGCAGGAATGCTACTTAAAGAGGGAGTTCACCAACAAAAAAGAAGTGGTGTATAAGAAAGTTATAAACAAGCCTGTGGCCATCATCTGTGATGAAATGTCTGATGATGTTGGAAGGTGGGTTTTGTTTTTTGTTTTTGACTGACAATGTTTGTAGAAACTAAAGCGAAAGAGTAATTTATATATAGGAGTAGGAGGCAGGTGAATACACACACACACACACACACACACACTCACGCACAATCATATATATATATATATATATATATATATATATATATATATATATATATATATATATATATATATGGGCGTACTACACAACACAACATACACAGTGATCAGTTCGAATCCTTAGTTTGAATTCTATAATTAAATGCTGAGAGCAATTATGATATCACTTTTGCATCCTTCCCTATATGTTATTTTGTGTTTTCTCTTATTTGTATCGCCTATCTTTTCAGGTTTGTCCTCAATGTCTTAGCTGCACCACTGGAACCCTTGAGCGCTGATGTGGACAAAGTCCAAAGTTACCTCTTGGACACAAGATTTTTGTCTGTCACAAACCACACAACCGTTGCGACGGCCATAATTGAATGCTTAGTCTCCACTGGCATCAAGTTTACTGACGTCGTCACCGTAAACACAGACAATGCAGCATACATGAGGAAGGCTTTCAATGATGTATTGAAAGGGCTCATGCCAAATGCTACGCATATCACATGCATGGCTCATATCATGAGCCTAGTGGGTGATGCCTTCAGAAAGCCCTTCAATCGCACCAACAAATTCGTCAAAGCTGCAAATGCGATATTTTGGAACGCCAATGCCAGAAAGGCAAGATATCTGCGATTCCTGACACCACTCGTCAAATCTCCAAAGATGCCTCCAAACCCAATCGCTACACGGTGAGATTTTGAGAATTTTCCTTTCTTGGTCATGATTCATCTGGGTCTTTAAAAAAACTTTTTTCACCTAAAGGTGACACATTGTTAATATTGGATATTGACAAATAGGAGGGTCAGTCATTCTTATTACCTAATTTGATATGTTAGTAAACATATTTAGTAGTATCATGTTACAGTTATAGTAATCTGCTCCCTTTTTTTTGTTGAAAAGATGAGCTTTAATTAAGTATCTGACTGGGAAAGTGCTTGCTATGGCTTAATAGAATTGATTATTCCATTATGTTATCTTTTTAGATTGTCATCATTTTTTATTTCAAAGTTAGTTTGCTTTAACCATTGATATAAAGAAAATGCACTAGAATTTTTAAAAATAAATATTGGAAGCTATCTTGCACAATTATTTCGGGGTAAAGTAAGAGGGTCATAGTCAACCATTAAAGTCAATGCCTAACATTAGTCCTCACTAGGTCAAGTCATATGATGATGGTAAATTCAACAGACTATACTATAAGGCCAAAAACTGATAGATTAAGTAGGTATAATGTTATCTTCTTTTCAAATAAAAATTCAATTTAACAAATGAATTAAAAATGCATCATTTCTTTTACTTCCTTTTCAAAATCCAGATGGAATTGTTGGTTTGAAGCGGTCTCATACCATGAGAAAAATTTGCAGCACTTTGCCACATTCATTGCGAAGGAAATGGAGCACTGTGGGCGCACGGCTCCAGAGTCGTTAGTCTACTTGAATGATATCCTCTGCTCGGTGTCGGAGCGCCAGTTAATTCAAGCAGAGATGAGCTTTATAATCCAGCAGTCTCAGTCCATCGTTGTAGCTACTGATGTATTCCAAAGCCAACGTCCAATCGCCATGACAGTAAATATTCATTTTCTCCTCCTACCTTTAAATCTTATTTTATAAGATTAAGAGCAGGTATCATTATTAATGAAACGATTCCATCTTTGTTGAAACTCTGCCTTTGGACACAACATTATAGTTGAATGTCTTTGACTAGAGCAAGAAAAGAATTACAAAACAAAAATACTTTCTTATGTTTTTTAATCCTTGCCTTATTCTTATTTCTATTTTCACCAGGCGTGGTCAAAGCTCATGGAAATTAAGGACCAGTTTTCATCTTGCCATGTGACCCTACAAGATGTAGAAAGACACTGTCCGCATGACCTGGACCAACATCTCAAGCTTCAGCTCCAGGATAGTTTTTGTCAAGCTTTCTCTTTGGCCAATGAAAAGCTTGAGAAATATTCATCGACGGAAGGCCAACCAGGGATGGAATTATTGAAGGAGATACCTTTCTTCAATCCTTGCAATTTAGTGTTCATTGCTGACTCTGATATTGATTCTTTGACCATTCCTGGTATTCATGAAGTACCTCGTGTAGAAGTACTTCGATATAAAGAGTCTCTTGGTCCAAGAGCAGTGTCGGCATCTGGAGGCATTCCACTTGATCTGACTGTTTTTTGGAACAGTGTTAGCTCAGATGTTCCCCATCTTGCTACGCTGGCAAAGAGATACATATACACCTGCCTTAATTCTGCTGATGCTGAGAGGTCCTTCTCCATTTATAATCTTGTATTTTCAGACAGGAGAAGGCGGCTCAACGAAGCAAACTTAAAGGCTTTGGTGTTCCTTTATTATAACAGTTTTATTTCCTATGAATATCTTGTTTATTTAAATTTTGATACCTCTCTTTGCAGGTTTTTCGTACTTTTGTTTTGATATAAGATTAAGATTGATGTTTTAAATCATTTTTCATTCTGATCTGCACCTGAGTGACTTTTGTGTGCATCTTCAGATCATTGTAGTATTTGGGGTCCCCGGGAACGAAAAAAAGTTATCCGATTAGTTAACAAAATTTGCAAAATTTGGCAATTTTTACGGCAAAATGTGGCAAATTTTTCTATTTTTTGTGGCAAAATTGTCATTTTTTTGTGGCAAAATTTGGCAAAATTTGGGATTTCAAATGGCAATTTTCCGCGATGCCAGGTTAGTTGTGCTGGGGCCACTGATGGTATTTACGTCTACTGATTTGTGTAGTCAATAACAAACAATGAAAATAAATAAATAACATTGTACAACGTTCTTGCACCTCTATCTTTTTTTTTTATCTTGGGTTTTTTTTTTGTTTTTGTTTTTTTTTAAATTAAATTTTTTTTTTAATTTCTTTAAAATTATTTATTTATTCTTTTTTTAAATGTTTAACTATTTTTTTCTCTAATTAAAAAAAATAATTTTTTTTATTTGTTTGTTTTGGTTCTTTTGTTTTATTTTGTTTCTGCCTTTATTTTCTGAAGAACTTGCATTATTTACAGAGAAATAAAGGCTATTACAAGTCGGCACTCATCTGTATTCCTTATTATTATTATTATTATTATTATTATTTTTATTATATTATTTTTATTATTATTATTATTATTATTATTATTATTATTATTATTATTATTATTATTATTATTATTATTATTATTATTATTATTATTATTATTATTGCTGTTGTTGTTATTATTATTATTATTAATATTGTTATTATTATTATTATTATTATTTATTATTATTATTATTATTATTATTATTATTATTATTATTATTATTATTATTATTATTATTATTATTATTATTATTATTATTACTATTATTATTATTATTATTATTACTATCATTATTATTACTATTGTTATTATTATTATAATAATACGCTACTCCCCACGCTGCTCCCCCTCCCCCCCCCCCCCCCCCAATAAAAAAAAATCACCCATCATAACACCTGTTTGCAGATGTATGTCACATATACAAACAAATTTTTATGGAATATTGAATGCCATTCAATACGTTTCGATTACATGTCAAAATCACCTGTTTTTTCCGTTTTACTTTTTTAAGCTGGTTTA
>NC_088371.1:23425028-23430028 GCF_034508935.2 Berghia stephanieae
CAATTTTTGTTTGTTTTTCTGTCTCGGGTGTCTGTGTCCCATGACCAACGGTATGATCAATCCTGCATTTGAAGCTTCGATATTAGTAAACATAGGTTGCGATAATCTGTCTCTATCGAAATATTTTTTTAGCATGTTTGCATGGAATGTCTTTGTTGTGTTGTTAATTTTAATCTCGTAATTAACATTAGATTTTACTGCTGTTATTTTGAATGGTCCTTTCCATGTAGCTAAAAGTTTACTCGAGTCATCGGGTAAGAGTATTAGTACTTTGTCACCAATCTCAAATTTTCTTGATTTGCTTTTGCGATCAGAGTATTCCTTGTATTTCTCTGCTTTTTTAGTGACGGATTCCTGTGCTAGCTTACACGTGTCCTCTATTCTGTCTTTCAGGTTTCTTACATATTCGTAAGCAAACATAATTTCGTTTTTGTCCTCCTCATTCCCTTTACAAATGTCGGCTACTATATTGATCGGGCCGCGAGGTGATCGTCCATACATCAACTCAAATGGGGAGTAGCCTGTAGATTCTTGGGGTATTTCTCTATATGCAAATAGGATTGCTGGTAAGTATCTGTCCCAATCATCTGGTTTTTCTGCTGACACTTTTCTTAACATATTCTTTAGAGTGCCATTAAATCTTTCACAAAGACCATTTGCTTGGGGGTGGTAGGGAGTTGTGAATGAGTGTTGGATTCCCATTAGTTTCATGGTTTCATGCATCATATGTGATGTAAATTGGGGTCCATTGTCCGACAGTATCTCATTTGGTATGCCTATTCTAGTAAAAATTGTCATCAATGCTTCAGCTATGTGATCCGATGTAGTTGATTTCAATGCTATCGCTTCTGGCCACCTGGTTGCGTAATCGACTAGTGTTAGTATGTGTGTATGGTTTCTATCTGATTTTGTTAAAGGGCCTATAATGGCAATTGCAACTTTTGAAAAACTTTTTCAATAACTGGGGTTGTCTCTAATGGCAATCTCGGTATTCTGCCTTTTGCGACTCTTCTTTGGCATGTGTCACAAGATTTCACATATTCTCGGACGTCTTTAGTAATTCCAGGCCATGTGAAATTCTCGGATATTCTCTTCAATGTGGAAGAGCTCCCAAGATGTCCAGAAGTTATTGAATCGTGCGCTATTCCAAGGATTTTGTTTCTGTAAATACTCGGCGTGACCAGTTGTTTAGCTATTTTGTTTCTTTTCCTATGTAACCTGAACAGAATATCTTTTTCAATGATGTATTCAACTTTTGATTTCGTCCCTTTGTTTGCGATATTGAAATATGATGTTAAAGTCGGGTCCTTTTTCTGTTCTTCAATGAACGTGTTCCTATCAAATTGTTGTGGTTCAAGAGAAATAGTCATTGGCTTCTCTGTTGTCTTAGTCATCTTTCTTGTTTCTGCTAGACAAGCTGTTTCTTGGGTTAATGACCATTCTTTTACATCTGTTGGGTTGTCTTTAAGACCTTTTATATTGCCAACAATAACATCAGCGACGGGGTTGGGAAGTATACAGCATTCCACTATTCCTGTATAGTATGGGGTTTCTATGTACACATTAGCTGTTTCAAAGGTTTCGACTGTGCCACTGAATGTGATGCATTGTACCGTTTTCCCAGTTTTGTCTTCGTCATTGATCAAATATGCTTTTATTCCTACTGTACTGCATCCTGTGTCTCTCAATATTTTGCAATCAGTTCCATTAGCTTTGCCTTCACAAAAAAAGAGCGATCCTGACTTGTGAGTTTGTGTTAAAAGTGACATACCTTTCACGCAATACACATTTATATTTTATCCTGACATTACTCGTGTCTGATTATTTACACTTGTTTGGAGTGATGCATTTGCAGTTTCTTTTGGATATCCCACGATTTTGTAACATTTGTCTGCTGTGTGGCCTTTCATTCCACAATATTGACATTTAATTATAGGTTTGTTGGTTTTCTTATACTCAGTATTATTGTCAGTGCTATTTCTTGTTTTGTTTTGATAGGGTCGGCTATGGTCTCTATTGAACTGTTTGTTCCATGGTTTGTTACTATGATCATCTTGTTTCACTTGCGTGTTCCGAGTGATTGATCGGCTCGTTCTATTTGAGTATTGAACTTTAGGTGTACATGGACTCTGAGCAGCTGCAGCGTAGTATGGTTCCTTCAATGTTCTGCTAAGGGTGTCAATGGATGTGCGCTGTTAAAGTTTTCTGCGTAGATTTTTAATTTGTCCAAGTTTTCTGGCTTTCTCTCTTTAAAGAATGCGACTAAATCTGGGTTGCAAGCTTGATAGATTCGATTCTTCAGCGTGAGATAGTAAAGGCCTGCAAAGTCGTCTTGTTTTACGTTTGCCAACTCAAGCCACCGATTTAGAAATTGAGTAATTCGGTTCACGAATGTATTAAAGTCTTCTCCACATTCCGGTTTTGCAGTGTGAAACCTTTCCTGGTAACCATCTTCCGTTAATCTAAATCTTTTTAGTAGAGCGTCTTTAATTTTACCATAATCATCTGCATCTTCAGTTGTTAAGGTATAGAAAACTTTTAGCGGTTCTCCAGATAAGCAGTTAATCAAGGCTGTGGCCCATTTGCTTTCTGGCCAACGATAACCTTTAGCCTGAACTTCGAATCGGTGTAAGAAGGATTCTAGACAGTCTGAGCGTTCATCGTATGTTGGCATGCGTGGAAGTTTCACGAAAAATTCATCACTATTATTATGTTTTCTTTCATGACCGGTTTTTGTTTTTTTCAATTTCCAGCATCATTTGGGTCCTTTTGGTTTCTTCTTCTGCTAAAGCTATTTGTCTTTTTAGTTCCCTTTCTTGGACTCTTTCTTCTCGTTCTTCTCTACGTATTCTTTCTTCATTTTCTTCTCTACGAATTCTTTCTTCATTTTCTTCTCTACGAATTCTTTCTTCATTTTCTTCTCTACGAATTCTTTCTTCTTTTTCTTCTTTTATTTTCTCTTCGCACCATGAAAATATTCTTTCCTGGGGTATTTCTAAGTCCTTTGCGAGACTTAAGTATCTTTTATATGCTTCCATTTTTGCAATAAATTAGTTACGATGTTTTATATATATTATATTGACAGGATACTGTTACTGACTGTTTTATTTATTTACACTTACTGGAATGAACTGTTCTATTTTTAGAAATCTCTCTCTCTTATTTCAACTTATTATGTATGTTGAATTTGATGCCTTTTATCGTTATATCTTATAAAGCAATGTGTCAATATAATGCGGAGTTATTATGACTTGTGTCAATAACAATGTGTCAATCGCGTGTACTCTAAACTATGTTACTACGAAAAATGTATCACCAATGTGTGTGACTCGTCGTTAGTTTGTGTACAATTATTCGCAATGACGCTAATATACTAGAGTGTGATAACAATAATAGGATGCCAAAATAATCCCAAGTTATCTATCACTAAATATAACACGACGGCTAATGGACTCCTTTTATTATTATTTAGTTTTTAAAGACTCACTTTTCAGAACATAATATATATAAGTGGTTTTCGGTAACAGTAATATGCCAAAAATGCATTTAAAACAAATCACTATGCAAAACAAATCACGATGTCTATAGTTACTATGTGATGCCCAACTCATGTAAAAGAGAATAATGAAGGATATATTTACCAACTCAGTTCGTGGCTGGGACCTCTCTCTTGTTCAATGGTTGTTCAACAATTGTAATTAGGCATTGAAGAGTGTTTAACAGTGATGTCTGGAATACAAAACAATAAAATATCGTAAGATTTACAATAGTTACAAAATTGTTCACAACACTGAGTGATTGGATGAAAGGTGAATGAATCGTTATGGAATGTAAACATATTAAAAACAATTCATGAATGAGGCAAACAACAAAATGAAATGAGTGATATAATAACAAAGTGGACAAGGAATGAATGAATGAATGAAAAACTGAGTGAATAAATGAATGAATGAATGGATAATGTAGGAATGAAAGAATGAAGGGAGGAATAAATGTATGAATGATTGGATAAATGAGTGAATAAACGAATGAATGGATGAATGAATGAATGAATGAATGAATGAATGAACAAGGAATGAATGA
Source organism: Berghia stephanieae (assembly GCF_034508935.2). Classification (NCBI taxonomy): domain Eukaryota; kingdom Metazoa; phylum Mollusca; class Gastropoda; order Nudibranchia; family Aeolidiidae; genus Berghia; species Berghia stephanieae. The sequence continues at coordinate 23,429,112 of NC_088371.1, forward strand.
ATAATTTATAAATGAATAAATGAATGAAGGAATGAATCAATAAAATGCTATTCAATTTGAATGAAAGAATGAATGGATAAATTGCTATTCCATTTAAATGAAGAAATAAAAAAGAAAAAAAAATTAATCCTGTAAATAGGGAGTTCAATTAAAATATGATCAAGTGGGCAATTAAGAGTTTTACAATTTAAACTTTAAAGTTAGATGAAATAGATATATGTAACTAAATAAATTCAATTCTTTATATGTGTCCCCTCCAAAATGTCATGGTCTCAAGTGAGTAAAGAGCTACTCGACTATGCATAAAGATATATGTAGAATGAGGCCCCAGAATTTACTAGTTACTATAAATGAAAAACAATTAACGATTTGTTTACAATGAAATAAAAATAATGATGAAATTTAATTAAAAGAGATAAACAGTGATCGTGGCAGTTACAAATAGAGATATGAATATTTTACGTAACTTATGATAATATGTCAGGTTCATAAGTTTACGTTTCCAGGCAGTTGATGGGCTTGGATGATCTATTCCTCTGATAACAGGATTGGACTCGTAAAATTCCACTTCCAGGCAATTGGTAAGAGGTTATTGTGTAGTCCTTTGACAGCGGGCTTGGGTTTGATCCTTGAAGATTATACAATCAAAGTTAAAAGCTCCGGCGTCTTAATGGTGTAGATATAATATCTACAAAGTCCCAAAAGATAAAAATCTTCCAGTATATATATAGGAATAGAGCGACTGGCCGTCCGGCATAGATTGTGGAGAGAAAGTGAGTGTCGAATGTTAGACCTATCAGCTTTTATAATAAGTGGCTACGTGACAGAATGTAGAACGAAAAGTATTCACTAATTAGAAATTAATTCGAGGGAAGGCTATAAAAGGAAAGACGATCTAATATTAGAAGGTAAAGTTT
>NC_088371.1:23435028-23446138 GCF_034508935.2 Berghia stephanieae
TTACTGTTATTATGTCTGAGTGATAAAAACATATGTTTTTGTGTTAGTTGGGTGTGACGTTTTGGGGGAATTCCTGAAAATGACTGGTAAGGAGGAAGTTAAGAAACATCCAATCGTTGGAGAGCAAAACATCAAGTGATTGATGACTTGCTTGGACGAAAACCATGAATATAGATCGCTCCTATTGACGTTTTCATTGAATATCCTATTGATATTTTGTTATAACTGATAGAATTCTATGAGATCTTATCGTCTTATTGGCTGTCTAAAAACAACCATAAAGAGCCCCGTGACGTCAAGTGAACATTTGCCGTGATGGGCCCCTTATGCAAATACCAGCTTTTGAAGATTGAAGATTGAAATTGAAGATTTTCTATAATTGCCGTTTATTACGGCTTTATCATATTAGTATTGTTCTCGTTGTCTTGATGTGTTTTTTTTCCCCTCACAGAAATATACTTTGTGTTGGTTTCAATGAGGTGTGACCCAAGCGATTCTCTGATCTATATTACACCTCTGTAGATTGTTTGAAACAAGCGATGCATACTGCATATTGTGATCATGCGTACCAGACATCAACCTTTTTGTACATGTGTGTGTGTGTGTGTGTGTGTTTGTTGTGAGTGTGTGTGTGTTGAAACTTCAACAAATACATTTTTAAAACAAAATTGTCCAGAAATATCGTCCTTGAAATATCGATGGATTAAATCGATTTCGATCATATCGAAAACTCTTAAAAGACTCAAGGTTTGGCAGGTTTTTTTTTTAGTTTTGTTTGTTTTTGTTTTGTTTTGTTTTATTTATTTATTTTTTTTTACAAGATGACGATCAATTTAATCGATCAATATCTGAAGGACGAGTTTTCTGGCTAAAATTTTACAAATGTGTTTTTTCTTTTTTGTTGTGTATTTTTTTTTTTTAATTTTCCAGACTAGAGACAGATCGATTATTGTCTAACAGGTGTTTCGATATTGATAATAAAATCTTTTTAAAAGTTTAATTGATTAAAAATATAAACGGAAAACAAACGAAAAGAAATCAGCACAGGTTAAATTTTATCTTTATTTTGATCAAGTGTTTAGTTACCGGTGGATGAGTTGGTTTGTTAGTGTGATTGTTTGTTTGTTTGTTTGTTTGTTTTGTAAGCTTGTTTTTTTTTTTTGTGTTGGAAGAACTTCCATATACAGGCGCCACTCAGGGAAGGCCACTTTAACTCCAGTGAGCAAGTCAGTAGAGATAGAATGAAGCTGACGTCACGTAGGTCTTTGGTATTGTTTTTTTGCCACCCATGTTTATGAGTAATTCTCACTAAACTGTATTACACAGACTAGAAACTTTCAAGGGTACACAGAGTTTCGTGTGTTGGTCTCTTATAGATAGTATGCGCTTGGCTAATAAGCTCACAACATTGCCATCCGGAAATATAACGAATCAACACACAACACTATATTATGCCACCTTAAAGTTTATAGTCTGGATAATACCGTTTAGTGAGAATTACTCATAAACATGGATGGCAAAAAAAAACAATAACAAAGACCTGAGTGACGTCAACTTCATACTATCTATATTTACTTTTATTCATTAAAGTGGCTCCTGTATGTGGAATTTCAGCCTCTGTGTTGTTCTTATAACTTCATTCATTATTTTCTTCCATATTTTAGATTTTGATTTTCTGGCCCTGTGTAACGAACCAGGTATTCGGATTGTAGTGTGTGTGCTAATGAATAAAAAATCTGAAGAAAATAGAACTGCATAGTTTGTGTGTGATAAGTGATTTGAGTCTTATTCGTGCTTGGAGTTTAAACTATAGAGATAAATAGACAAAGGTGAACGGAGTGTAATTCTAGTTGGATTTAATCATTCTCGATATAGGACTTTTTTCCTCGTTATAAGTGGTGTGAATATTTCAACTCATTTCCTACACGTGAGTATAGCAAAATAAGACATTGTAAAATATTAATAATAATTTTTTAAAAATAAATAATTGAGCTTTTGTATAGCACAATATCCACTCAACTTGCTCAAAGCGTTTTACAAAGGGTTCCTGACCAACAACAACACGCAACATGTACAACGAGACAAGACACATGACGCCTGTGAGGCGATATTACAATTTTTTTCCCGACAGAGACAACGCTGTTAACGCCCAGGTACACATTTTACACCCGAGTACGGTGAGAGAATGTGAGTAAAGAGCCTTTTTTTTTCAAGGAGTCAAATATGCGCCGAGCGAGTGAGGCTAGAACCCAAGACCTTCCGATCCGAAAGCGAATGTCATACTACAAGACCACAGACATAGCCGCATATGAATAATAAGTGAATGTATTGATGACATAGACAACTACAAATTTCGGGAGTCCTTCCATACCCCCCCCCCCCCCCCCACCCACCCCTCTCTAGGCAGTTGTTCATCTTGAATAAACGTTTTATCTATTTAAATTTAGAATCAAATTAACACTATGCGACGTGGACTACCTACTTATTTGCAGTACTCTTTCATTCCATTTCATTGTTTTGTTGATAAAGGGGAAACCCGAAACGTCCACAGTATATGTAAATAAATAGAGGTCTTGTGGTAAGACACTCGCCTTCGGTTCGGAAGGCCCGGTGTTCCGAGTCCCGCTCTGAGCGGCGCTGTCCTTGGAAAAGGCTCTTCTTTACTCACATTCTCTCTGCGTACTCATGCGTAAAATGAGTACCTGGAATTAACAGAATTTTCTCTGTTATCGCCTAACAACCGTGATGCCTCGTTTTACATGTTCTTCTTCTTTCAGCTTATCTCCCATTTTGCAGGGTTGCCATAATGAATGCCACATCTCCATGCATCCCGGTTAATTGCATCATCTTCCTCCAGGCCCAGTTCTTTCATATCATCCTACACCCTAATCATCCATCTAGTCTTTGGGCGTCCCTTCTCTTCTCTCTCTCTCTCTCTCTCTCTCTCTCTCCTCTCTCTCTCTCTCTCTCTCTCTCTCTCTCTGTCTCTCTCTCTCTCTGTCTGTGTGTGTGTGTGTGTGTGTGTGTATGTCTTTCTCTCTCTCTCTCTCTCTCTGTCTCTCTCTCTCTGTCTCTGTGTGTGTGTGTGTGTGTGTCTTTCTCTCTCTCTCTGTGTCTCTCTCTGTGTCTCTCTCTGTCTCTCTGTCTCTTGGCCAAGGAGTTCACAAGATTGCCATCCGGAAATATAACGGACCAACACACAAACTCTGTGTAACCATGAACTTTTATAGTCTGGTTAATACAGTTTAGTGAGAACAACTCACAAACGCCGATGGCAAAAACAATAACAGTTGACGTCATCTTCGAACTATCTATAACAAAACGATGGCTGGGTATTGCATCATTGAGTAAGACACTTCAGAAAAATTATGCAATATCTACATTAAATTTTCTGCCTTTCTCTTTTCATTTCCAGAGTACCAAAATTGGCCCAGGAGGTTAAAATCCAGACTGGCTCGAAAAATGTATAGGTCAGCGGTGACCGTGGCGAAGATTACCCTGTTCTTTATGAACATCTGGGTGTTGGCGGTGGTGCTGGTCGTCTCTTTGGGTAAGTTGTCAATAGTATATTAATAATATGTACAATATACAGTACAATATAGCTGCACTGCAGCTAACGCCTGGGTGATTCCAATCTTCCATTGGAATAGACCCTAAAGATAAATTTTCCCCTGGGGATGAATACATTTAATTACATTTTTTATTTATTTATTTATTTATATGAGTGCGTAACCCGCCTCTCTCTCTCTCTATCTCTCTATCTCTCTCTCTCTCTATCTCTCTCTCTCTCTATCTCTCTCTCTCTCTCTATCTCTCTCTATCTCTCTATCTCTCTCACTATCTCTCTCACTATCTCTCTCACTATCTCTCTCTCTATCTCTCTATCTCTCTCTCTATCTCTCTCACTATCTCTCTCTCTATCTCTCTCACTATCTCTCTCTCTCTCTATCTCTCTCTTTCTCTATCTCTCTCTCTATCTCTCTATCTCTCTCTATCTCTCTCACTATCTCTCTCTATCTCTCTCTCTATCTCTCTCACTTTCTCTCTCTCTATCTCTCTCTTTATATCTCTCTCTCTCTCTCCATCTGTACGTATGTGTGCGCACGCGCATGTGTGTGTGTGTGTATGTGTGTGTGCGTGAGTCCCATAAACGCAATCAAATGACCTCCTCCTGCTCCTCTCTTTGCTTCTCTTATTCTTTTTCTTCTTGTCCTTTTTCTCCTCCTTGTTGATATGTTGTCGTTGTTCCTCCTCCTCCTCCTCCTCCTCCTCTTCCTCTTTCTCTTCCTCTTTCTCTTCTTCTTCTTCTTCTTCTTCTTCTTCTTCTTCTTCTTCTTCTTCTTCTTCTTCTTCTTCTTCTTCTTCTTCGCGAAGTCCCAGTTTTAAAAGCTTTTGCTAAGAAGAGGGTCATTTAAACCGATCGATATTTGAAGGACGAATTTTCTGGTCAAATTTCTAAATAATAATGTGTTTTTCCAAAGAACAGCAGTACACACTATACATTACAAAGTGTATAATATATTATACCTTTGCTATCCATGCAAAATTCTATCATACTCCTGGAAAGGTACTATGTAGTTGAGTGACCAAGCCCTCTGCCCCTGTCCACATATATATTTTTTCTTCTCCATCATCCCAACCACTTTTTAATGACTGCATTCTCACCATCGGGGCTCAGGAACTCGGTCAGAAATCTGAAAGCCATAACGTTTTTGTTTCTTTTTTCTTCCACTCAAATGCGTATCTATATCTACATGAGATGTCAATTTCTCACGCTTGTTTCCTCCTCTGCTTCTCCTCTCTCTCTCCTCTCTCTCTCTCTCTCTCTCTCTTCTCTCTCTCTCTCTCTCTCTCTCTCTCTCCTCTCTCTCTCTCTCTCTCTCTTCCTCTCTCTCTTTCTTTTTTTTTTTTTTTTTTTTACTTTTATTAATTTGTGTTTTAACCTTTTTTTTCTTCTTTTTTTTCTTTCGTGCGGCTACATGGTCTTGTGGTATGACACTCGCTTTCGGATCAGAAGGTCCTGTGTTCGAGCCTCGTTCGGCGCATTGTTGAGTCCTTGGAAAGGGTTCTTTACTCACATTCTCTCATCGTAGTCAGGTGTAAAATGAGTACCTGGCCGTTGACAGATTAGTCTATTTTTTGGGGGACAACAATTGTCATCTCGCCTAACAGGCGTCATGTCTTGTTCTACATGTTACGTGTTGCTATTGGTCAGGGACCCTTTGTAAAGAGATTTGAGCACATTTTGTGGATACTGCGCTATATAAGAGCTGAAGTTTTTTGGGGTTTCTTCCGTGTTTTATTTTCTTTCTTTCCTTATTACTTTCGGCAAGTCATTAATTCAAACCACCTTCTGAAGTAGTTTTAAACCAAAGACTGCATGCGCATTGGTGCATGTCTGATTAGCAAAGCGAGAATAATGGGCTCGTTTTAATATTCTGATGGATTAAGAGTATATTTCTATTCCGACAATGAGCTCGTAACAATTTGGGGTTATCAGAACTTCAAATAAGTACACGTTGACCGAAGTAAGTAAATAAATGAATTAATTAGTTAACCAATTAATTATGTAATGAATGATTAAATAAATCAACCAAGAAATAAATGTAAATGAATAAACGAATGATCAAATAATTAGTTAATCATTATAAAAGAAGGCTGCTATAATGACAGCATAACTTTTCCCAGCACTTCTAAACCAACAACAACAACAACAACAACAACAACAACAACAACCATAACAACAACAACAACAACAACAACAATAACAACAGCAACAACAACAACAACCACCACCACCACCAAGGTTATTGAGCTATTTATTTTCTTCCACACAAATACCTTAATTAAACCCATTGCACTCGGGCGGCAGATTCCACCCAGAGCCAACTCCAATATGGTGGTCAGTCCAGAATCAAAACAGTGATTATATAATATTATTATCATTAATATTTTCCTGTCTTCATGTCGGCGGTCACGACAAGAAAGCAGAAAAAAAACTGAGAGATGAAGAAGAAAACATGCTGCTGGGCATGACAAAATACGTTTTTCGTTTAGGACAACCCCCCCCCCCCCCCCCAGAAAAAAAAAATACATATGTGACCCCTCGCCTCAAAACGGTATTAAGTCGGGATGATTAAACTGTTATTAAGTCAAATTATAATTAAACTGGTCAAAAATTGGAATGATCGCTAATTATCACAATAAAACATAACATTCATTCTCCACAATTAAGTATAAAAAAATCTCAACACAACTTTGATATTTCTGGCTATAAAGTCAATATTCAGCATCTTAATCATCCCGACAATATACCGTTTTGAGACGAGGGCTCACATATAACTTTAACTGTCTCATCCCGGAAACAGAAACAGGTCAGGCAGGAGTAAAAAACAGTATCACAATATCATAGAATGATGATGATATAGTCCAGCTTGGGATGGGTGGAGTTGGTGTAGAGAAAAAAATATGTAAGGGTCGGTCTGAAGTCAACCGGAACCAGTTATCATAAACTGTCCGCCCATTAAACGAATTTGGGCGTAAAAAATCTGCATTTCGAGGGGAAATGAAATTTGGGATTCACATGCGATGCTATGCTCTGAGCCGCCTACTTGAAATCCTTAGTTTCCAATGGAGAAATAAAAGGAACATTCACTTTAAATAGCTTTAGAAATAACCAATTTGCCCGTAGCATGGTCCAAATATGCTCCTAAGTCCTGAATAAAGGTTCTAAGGAACTAAACTTTCCTTTTCAACAAGATTTATTGAGTCAAAGAGATGTATGTAGTTCTGTAGCTGGAGCCAAGAATTCGTATTTATACGAATTTTTCGTAGTACTAGGCAGGCCTGGGCTTATTTTCCCCTTATTTATTCAACCCAGAACATTCTGATGAGAACAATTCTTTTTTACCTTAGTTTTTTCACAGTAATTTTGTATTTGGGTTTTGGTGTAGCGAATGTACTGAAAGTGACCTCTTGGCGAAGGCTCGTGTCTTTTGATTTGTGGTTTTTTGTTTGTTTCTTGTTTGTTTGTTTTGTTTGTTTTTGTTTGTTTGTTGTTTTTTTTTTTGGGGGGGGGGGGGGGGGGGGGGTTGGGTTTGTTTGTTTTTTTTTTTTTTTTTTTTTTTTTTTTTTTTTTTTTTCTTTGAGGGGAGGTTTGTTTTTTTTTTGTTTTTTTTTTAATTAAAAAAAAAATTAGTTGTTTTGTTTATTCTATTTTATTTATTTATTATTTTTTTAAGTACGACCTTTAAGGTGGTGGGCTATGACCATAGCCATCGTTAACTTATAGCCTGACACTGACCAAAAAAATGAAGTCAAAATAAAAGGCTTTTGCCACAAAATAAAACAAATCGTGAGTTATATTCAATAGTTCAACCAATGAACTAACTTGTTTCCATGAGCAATACTAACGACAACTCACAAGGCGGTGCAAAAAAAAAAAAACAATAACAAAGACAGGAGTGACGTCATCTTCGTAGATAGTATGCAGATGACGTCACTCAGGTCTTTGTTATTGTTTTTGCCATCCGCGTTTGTGAGTTGTTCTCACTAAACGGTATTAACCAGACTATAAAAGTTCATGGTTACACAGAGTTTGTGTGTTGGTCCGTTAAACTTCCGGATGGCAATGTTATGAACTCCTTGGCCAAGCGCATTGTATCTATAAGTTAACGATGTCTAAGGTCCTATCCACACATCTGACAAAGTCGGTCATTAAAATCTCACGCCTCGACACGTCACGTGTTGATTCAACTGTGGGTGGGAAAAAAAAACAAAACGGCCAGTTGATTTTGTACATCCATAATTTGGTTCTTTGCCATAGATGTTATTCTGATTCATACAGTGGGAAATGGGAGCGATCTATAGATAGAATGGGCTTGACCAAGGAGTTCATAACATTGCCATCCCGAAGTATAACGGACCAACACACACACTCTGTCTAACCAAGAACTTTTATAGTCCGGTTAATACAGTTTAGTGAGAACAACTCACAAACGCGGATGGCAAAAACAATAACAAAGGCCTGAGTGACGTCATCTTCGAACTATCTATATTCATGTTTTCGTAAAAACAGCTTATCAATCACATGATTTGCTGCTGTCCAACGATTGGATATTTCTTAACAAATGTAAACACGCTGCTTTGTTTACAAATGTTATAAACATACCCATGTGTCAAGCTGAATCAAATGACCAATCGTGATGTTAGATATTTTAAAAGTTGTGAAAACTTTTCGCTATGTGGGTCACTTTGAGCAGATATTCCAGTGTGACCAATGACCTCAAGCACATGGAAAGTTAATATAGATAGAATGCGCTTGGCCAAGGAGTTCACAACATTGCCATCCGGAAGTATAACGGACCAACACACAAAACTGTGTGTATCCATGAACGTTTATAGTCTGGTTAATACAGTTTAGTGAGAACAACTCCCAAACGCAGATGGCAAAAACAATAACAAAGGCCTGAGTGACGTCATCTGCATACTATCTATAGATCATGTCTATTCTCACAATAGATATTTGATAGCCACGTCTCTCGGACAGTCGTCAGAATGTAAACAGCGATAGTCATTGGTAAACATATCAAACTACACAGGTTTTTTTTATCGGCGGTATTGCCCCCCCCCCCCCCCCCCCTCCCGTTCACCCAGCAGTGATTGAGTAGCTGGGTATGTTAGATCTGGCGAAAAAGTACGTTGTGATAGACTAGCCTCAAATCCAAAGGGTATCAAGCAATTGATATTTTTTTCGTTTCACGCTATAGAAACCGGGATAAACTCCAGCTCCATTGGCACAATGGTTCTGAAGGACCTCAAAATTACACAATTAAAGCGGGGCTCGAACCTGTTTATTTTGGGTGTAATGGCAATGCGTTATTCACTCGGCCATGCCCCCCCCCCCCCCCCCTTCCACATGCACACCTCACGTCAAAGTTTTAAAAATTAAACTATAAAAAAAGCCATCGGATTTTCCTTTGATATTTTCTTTCCGTACAGCTAGCTCGTTATCTCATGGTGGGCCCGTCTCTTTATGGCCATTAAAGCTATTAACAGGCATCATGTGAAGCTGTTAAAAAGAGACGAACAGTGAAAAAAAAAAACAAAAAAAAAACTTGCAGTTCTCATGAATGAAGCAACATCGCAGAACGAGTCAATGCGTTCCAAGCATTACAAGTTAGAGAAAGAATGTACTTGACGTCACGCAGCTTTTTGATTTTCATTTTAGACAGCCATTTTGGTGATTAGTTCTCACTAGATTATATCAGATTATAAACGTTCAAGGTTAAACATAGTTTAGTGTTTTTTTTTTGTGTGTGTTATATCTGGCTGGTGGGTTTTGTGAGTATTTTAACTAAACTCATGACATCATTAACCTGGTACTGGGACCAAAGCCATCGTGAACTTTTAACCTGACACTGAACAAAAAATTAAGTCACAAAAGAAAACAAATCGTGAGTTGTATTCAATAGTTCAACCAATGACAACTCACAAGACGCTGCACAAAACTAAAACATGGCGTCAAACTATAATTCCTTGTAGCTCTCAGTGTCAGGAGATATGTGACCCCTCGCTTCAAAACGGTATTATGTCGGCATGATTAAGATGCTGAAAATAGAATCTATTACCAGAAATATCAGAGTTGTGTTGAGTTTTTTTTATGCTTTATTGTGTAGAATGAAGGTTATATTTTATTGTGGAGGATGAATGTTATATTTTATTTTGCTAATTAGCGACTATTCCAATTTTTGACCAGTTTAACTAGAATTTGACTTAATGGCATTTTAATCATTCCGACACAATACCGTTTTGAGACGAGGGGTCACAATAAATATAAACGGTGGCTACGCTGGGACCGTGGCCTTCGTAAAGTTATGGCCTGATACTGACCAAAACATGACGTCAAAATGCCAGTCTTTGACCACAAAAGAAAAAAAATGGTGAGTTGTATTCAATAGTTCAACCAATGAAATAACTTGTTTACATGAGCTCTACTAACGACAACTCACTAGGCGGTGCAAAAACCAAATAATGACGTCAAACTGTCAGTCCTTTTGGATTTCAGTAGCAGGTTATAACATAACGACGGCTACGCTGGGACCCGCCATGACATATTTTGACGTCATGTTTAGTTTTAAATCTTTTAGGTTTGTGCAAGATATTATAGATAGTTCGAAGATGACGTTACTCAGGCCTTTGTTATTGTTTTTGCCATTCGCGGGGGGTGATTTTGTGCTCACAAACTGTTTTAAAACCAGACTATAAAATTTCTTGGTTACCCAGAGTTTGTGGGGGGGGTCCTTTATCCCTTCCGGATGGCAAGTTGTGAACCCCCTTGGGCCAAGCGCATTCTATCTAAAACCTGCCTCGTCCTAGGGAAAAAAAATCGAAAAAAACACAAAATTTTTGGGCTCCATCAGAGCTACTATGACGCGTTTTTAGGCCCTGAATGACAACTACAGTGTATTTTTTGCATCAGCCGCAGTCAAGCATTTCGAGTTGAAGTCAAAGTTTCAGACCCGTTTCACCGAGTTGTAAATTGTAACAAGGAAACAAACAACCCCCCCTTTTCCCCGCCTGTTTAGATAGACTAGCATCCTATCCAAAGAGTAGCAAGCCAATTTCTATTGTTCCCCTTTCCCCGCATAGAAACCGTAAAAAACCCCCGGGTTTATAAAGGGTCAAATAGATCTGAAGGACAACTCTACAAGGGGGCCCCTTTCATTTAGCTGCAAACAAGCTTTTGATTTTTAAAAAACCCCAAAGATCAAACACCTTTCGCTTGGTTGTTTAAAAGGAAATGACCCCGCCTGTCTGATTGTAAATACGTCAATCCAAAAGGGGGGAAGCAATTTTTATTTCCGGCCGATAGGGGGGAAATACCTGGGAAACAAATACAGTGTCTTTGCATCAGCCCATCAAGCAAAATTTTGGTTTTAATCAAAGATCAACCCCTTTTTACCTGATTGTCATTTTAACAAGGAAAATAAAGGGCCCCTCCGCCATTTGAAAAGACTCTCCTATCCAAAGAGTTTCAAGCAATTTGGGATTTTCCTTTTCGCTCTTTTAAAAACCGGGGGGAAAATTTGGGTTTATAAAGGGTAAATTA
>NC_088371.1:23446238-23456238 GCF_034508935.2 Berghia stephanieae
TGTTTTTTGGGTGTGTTTTTTTTAAAGTCTTTCTCTCCTCTCCCCTCTCTTGTCTCTCCCTGTCTCTGTGTGTGTGGGTGGGGTTTTTTTTCCCCCTTTCTCTCTGTGTCTCTCTCGTGTCTCTCCCCGTCCTCTTTTTTTGGCCAAGGAGTTCACAAGATTGCCCCCCCGGGGAAAAAAGGGGGACCAACACACAAACTCTGTGAACCCAAAATTTTTTTATGTCTGGTTAATACAGTTTAGTGAAACACTCCAAACGCCGATAAAAAAAACAAAAACAGTGACGTCACTTCGAACTTTTTTAAAACAAACGAGGCGGGAAATTGCATCTTTGATAAGACACTTCAAAAAATTTGCAATACCCTACTTTTAAATTTTTTCTCCCTTCTCTTTTAAATTTCCAAACCCCCAAAACTTTCCCCCGGGGGGTTTAAAACCCCGACGGGCAAAAAAAAATTTTATGGGCACGGTGCCGTGGCGAAATTACCCGGGTTTTTTAAATAAACATCGGGGTGTTGGGGGTGGTGCGGGCTCCTTTGGGAAATTTTGCAATAATAAAATAACATTTTACATATACAGAAAATTTTATCACTGCACAAACCCCCCCGGGTTTTTTTCCCAAATTTTTCCCCTTTGGGGAAAGACCCAAAGATAAATTTTCCCCGGGGGATAATACTTTTAAAATTACATTTTTTTTTTAAATTTTTTATTTATTGAGTGAAAAAACCCCCCTCTCTCCTCTCACCTCTCTCCATCTCTCTCTCTCTCTATTTCCTCCTCTCTCTTTTTCCCCCCCCCTTATCTACCCTCCTATCTCTCACCCTCCTCACTATCTCTCTCTATCTCCTTTTTTCTCTCTCTATCCTCACTCCTCTCTATCTCTCTCACATCTCTCCAAAATCCTCCCCTTTTTCCTCTTTCTTTCCTACTCATCCCTCACTCTCCTCTATTTTCTCTTTTCCTCTCTATCTCTCCACACTCTCCTACTCTCTCTCATCTCCCTCCTCTCATCTCTCTCACTACCTCCCCCTCCCCCTCCCCTTCTCTCTCTCCCTTTTTTAAATTGTTGCGCACGCGCATGTGTGGGGTGGAAATTTTTTTTGCTGAGTCCCAAAAAACGCAATCAAATGCCCCTCCTCCTGCTCCTCTCTTTGCTTCTCTTTTTTTTTTTTTTTTTTCCCCCTTTTTTTCTCCTCCTTTTGAATTTTCTTTTTTCCTCCTCCTCCCCTCTTCCTCTTTCCATCCCCCTCCTCCGCCCCTCTTTTTCTTCTTCTTCTCTTTTCTTCTCTTCTTCTTCTCTTCTCTTTTTTCTTCTTCTTTTTCTTCTTCTCTTCTTCGCAAAGTCCCTTTTTAAAACTTTTTGCTAAGAAAGGCCCTTTTAAAAACCATCGTTTTTAAAAAGGGGCCCAATTTTTGGTCAAATTTCTAAAAAAAATTTTTTTTCCAAAGAACAGCAGTCCACTATCATTACAAAGTGTAAAATATTATACCTTTTCTTCCAGAAAAAATTCCCATCAACTCCGGGAAAAGGGACTGGGTAGTTGAGTGACCAAGCCCTCCCCCCCGTCCACAAAATTTATTTTTTTTCTCCTCATCCCAACCACTTTTTAATATTTGCATTCTCCCCCCGGGGGTCAGGAACCCCGGGCAAAATTGAAACCATAACGTTTTGTTCTTTTTTTTCCACTAAAAGGTTATCTAAACACAGAATGTCAATTTCTCCGTTTTTTTCCCCCCCCTTTTCTCTTCCTCCCTCCCCCCCCTTTTCTCTCCTCCCCCCTTTTTCTCTCCTCCCTTTTCTCCCCCTCCTCTCTCTCTCTCTCTCCTCTTTCCCCCTTTTTTTTTTTTTTTTTTTTTTTTTTTTTTTTTAATTTTTTTTTTTAACCTTTTTTTCTTTTTTTTTTTTTTCGTGGGGGTACATGGTTTTGGGGTGGTAACACCCCGCTTTCGGATCAAAAAGGTCCTGTGTTTCGGCCTCGTTGGGCGCATTGTTGAGTCCTTGGAAAGGGTTCTTTACTCACTTTCCCTCTCATCGTAGTCATTGAAAAATTTGAGTAACCGGGCCGTTGACAGATAGTCTATTTTTTGGGGACAACAATTGGGCCCTCTCGCCTAACAGGCTCATGTCTTGTTCTAAAATGTTACGTGTTTTCTATTTTGGGAGGGACCCTTTGTAAAGAATTTGGCAAAATTTTGGGATACTGCGCTAAATAAGACTGAAGTTTTTTGGGGTTTCCCTTTGGTTTTTTTTTCTTTCTTTCCTTAAATTTCTTTCGGCAAGTCATTAATTCAAACCACCTTCTGAAGTAGTTTTAAACCAAAACGCATCCATTTGGGGCATGTCTGAAATTTGCAAAGCGAAAAAATTGGGGTCGTTTTTTAATTTTTTTGGGGGATTAAGAGTTTTTTTCTATTCCGACAATGAGCTCGTAACAATTTGGGGTTATCCCGAACTTTAAAAATACACGTTTACCGAAGTAAGTAAATAAATGAATTAATTATTAACCAATTAATTTTTAAGGGAAAGATTAAATAAATCAACCAAGAATAAATTTTAAAAGAATAAAGAATGGGTCAAATAAAAAGTTTTAAAACATTTTAAAAAAAGCTGCTAAATGACAGCAAAATTTTCCCACACTTCTAAACCAACAACAACAAACCCAAAAACAACAACAACAACAACAACCAAAACAACAACAAAACAAAACAACAATAAAAACGAAAACAACAACAAACAACCACCCCCACCCCCAAAAAGGGTTTTTGACTATTTTTTTTTCCACAAAAATCCCTTTAAAATTAAAACCCTTGATCGGGGGGGCAGATTCCCCCCAAAAGCCAACCCCAAAATGGTGTCACCAAAACAAAACTGTTATAAATTTATATCATTAATATTTTCCTGTTTAAATTGGCGGTCACGACAAAAAGCAAAAAAAAACTGAGAATGAAGAAGAAAACAGCTGCTGGGCATGCCAAAATACGTTTTTCGTTTGGGACAACCCCCCCCCCCCCCCCCCCAGAAAAAAAAAAAACTATTACCCCTCCCCAAAAAAGGGGGTTTTAATTTGGGATGTTTAAAAAAACGTTATTAAGTCAAATTAAATTAAAGGGAAAAAAAATTTTGGGGAAAGGATCGCTAATTATCAAAAAAACAAAAAAATTTCTTTTCCCAAAAATTTTAATTAAAAAAAATCTCACACAACTTTGTATTTCTGGCTAAAAGTCAATATTCAGCTTTTTAAAATCACCCGACAATAACCGTTTAAAAAGGGGGCCAAATATAATTTTAACCCCCCTAAATCCCGAAAAAAACAGTCGGCAGGGAAAAAAAACAAAACACAATAAAAGAAGGGGATATGTCCATTTGGGGATGGTGGATTTGTGAAAAAAAATATGTGGGGGCGGTCGAATAAACCAAACCATTATCATAAACGCCGCCCTTTAAAAAAAAAATTTTGGGGGCGAAAAAACCCGCATTCGAGGGAAATAAAATTTTGGGGGTTTTCACTTTCGATGCTATCCTGGGGCCCCCCTACTAAACCCCCTTTAATTTTCCAATGAAAAAAAAAAAGGGAACATTCTTTTAAATAGTTTTAGAAATAACCAATTTGCCCGACAGGTCCAAAATGCTCCAAAGGGTCCAAAAAAGGGGTTCAAAGGGGAAAACAAAAAATTTTTTCCTTTTCAAAAAATTTTTTTGGGTTTCAAAGAGATTATGTATTCGGGTAGTGAGCCAAGAATTCGTATTAAAAAAAATTTTTTCGTAACTAGGCAGGGGTTTTTTTTTCCCCCTTATTTATTCAACCCAAAATTTTTCGGGATGAAAAAATTTTTTTTTAAAATATTTTTCACATAATTTTTTTTTGGGGTTTTTTTTGGCGAATGAAACTAAATGCCCCTTTGCAAGGGGCTCTGTCTTTTTGTTGGGGGTTTTTTTTTTTTTCTTGTTTTTTTTTTTTGTTTGTTTTTTTTTGTTTTTTTTTTTTTTTTTTGGGGGGGGGGGGGGGGGGGTTGGGGTTGTTTTTTTTTTTTTTTTTTTTTTTTTTTTTTTTTTTTTTTTGGGGAGTTTTTTTTTTTTGTTTTTTTTTTAAAAAAAAAAAAAAATTATTTTTTTTTTTTTTTCTTTTTTAAATTTTTTTAAATTTTTTTTTTTAAGACCCCTTTTTAAAGGGTGGGGGCATACCATACCTTTTTTTAAAATTTAAAACCCAAAAACTGACCAAAAAAAAAAAAAAAATAAAAGCTTTTTGCCACAAAAAAAAAAAATGGGTTTTTAATATTCAATTTTTAAAAACCCAATGAACAACTTTTTCCAGGGGCAAACTAACGACAACCAAAAGGGGGGGCAAAAAAAAAAAAAAAATAACAAAGACGGGATGACGCCCATCTTCGAAATAGTATCAGTTTCGTCACTCGGTCTTTTTTTTTGTTTTTGCCATCCGGTTTGTGTTTGTTCTCACAAAGGGAATTAACCAGACTATAAAATTCATGGTTACAAAATTTTTTGTTTTTTGGGGTCCTTTTAATTTTTCCCCGGGATGGCAATGTTATGAACCCTTTTGGCCAAGCGATTTTTTCAAAAACGATGTCAAAAGGTCCATCCACACATCGAAAAAGTCGTTTAAAATCCACCCTCGAAAAACGTCCGTGTTGATTCAACGGGGGTGGAAAAAAAAAAAAAAAAGGGCCCAAATTTTTTTTTACATCCAAATTTTTGGTTCTTTCCCATAATTTTTAATTTGATTAAAACGGGGGAAAGGGGAAACCCGATCATAGAAAAAATTGGGCTTGACCAAGATTCATAACATTCCATCCCGAAAAAAAAAGGGAACCAACACACACACCGTCAAAACCAAAAATTTTTACCCCGGGGTTAAAATATTTTTAAGTGAGACAACCACAAACCCGGATGGCAAAAAACAAAAAACAAAGGCCTAGTGGCTTTTCTTCGACTATCATTTCATTTTTTCGTAAAAGCAGGCATCAACCCCAAAATTTGTTCTGCCCCCAAAGTTGATATTTCTTAACAAAAATTTTAAAAAAGCTGCTTGTTTTTCAAATGTTATAAAAAAACCCCTGTTCAAGCGAACAAATGACCAATCGTGTGTTAAATTTTTAAAAATTTTTAAAACTTTTTGCTATGGGGCACTTTTACAATTTCCAGTTTACCAATGACCCAACAAATGGAAATTTTAAAATAGAAGAATGGGGGCCCTTGGGCCCCAAGGAAATTTACCCCAAATTGCCATCCCGGGGAAGGGAAACGGGCCAAAACCCCAAAAAAAGGGGAAACCCTGAACGTTTTTTTAGTTGGGTTTTAAAAATTTAAACACCCCCCAAACGCGAGGCAAAAAAAAAAACAAAGGCCTGATACTTTACTTTTCATACTTTCAAAAATGTCTATTCTCACAATTTGATATTTGATAGCCACGGGTTTTTCCCCTCGGGCAGTCGTCAAATTTTAAAAAGGGGATAGTCATTGAAAAAATACAAAAAACCCGGTTTTTTTTTTCGGGTTGGCCCCCCCCCCCCCCCCCCCCCCCCCCCCTTTTCCCCCGCATGGGTTGAGTAGCTGGGGAGTTAACTGGCGAAAAAGTACGTTTGGGGGGAAAAATAGCCTCAAATCCAAAAAGGGGAAAAAACAAAATTTTTTTTTTTTTTCGTTTGCTATAAAACCCCGGGTAAAAACCCCCCCCCCTTTTGGGGGAATGGTTTTGAAGGGCCTCAAAATTACACAATTTTAAAACGGGGTTTGAACCTGTTTATTTGGGTGTAATGGGAAAACTTATTCATCGGCCATGCCCCCCCCCCCCCCCCCTTTTCCCCCTGCACACCCACTCAAAGTTTTTTTAAAAAAAACATAAAAAAACCTCGGTTTTTTCCCTTTTTTAAATTTTTTTTCCGTACAGTAGCTCTTTATTTTGGGGGGGGGGGGGGGGGCCCCCCTTTTTTTGGGCCCTTAAACTATTAAAACATCATGTGAACTGTTAAAAAAAGACGAAAATGAAAAAAAAAAAAAAAAAAAAAAAACTGCAGTTCTCATAATGAAACAACATCGCAGAACGAGTCAATGCGTTTTTCCCAACATTACAAATTTTTGAAAAAGTACTTTTTGTCACGAGGGTTTTGATTTTCATTTTTGCAAAACCTTTTTTTTGATTGTTCTTTACAAAATTTTATCAGATTAAAACGTTCAAGGTTAAAAAAGTTTTTTGTTTTTTTTTTTTGTTGTTTATATCTGTGGGGGTTTTTTTTAGTATTTTAATAAAGACATTTCCTTTTAGGAAAACCCGGGGTTTTTTAAACCCCCCAAAAAAAAAAAAAAATTTAAAAAACAAAAAAGGGAAAAAAAACGTGAGTTTAAAAAAATTTAAAAAAAAAAATAAAAATAAAACATGGGTAAAAAAAAATTTTTAGAGGTAGGGGATAGTTTTAAAATGTTAAAAAAATTTAAGGGATGATTAAATGGAAAAAAAATATTAAGAAAATAGTTGGTTGGTTTTTTTAGTTTTTTTTTGTAGAAAGAAGGTTTTTTTTTTTTGTGGGGGATGAATGTTATATTTTATTTTGCTAATTAGCGACTATTCCATTTTTGACCATTTTTTAACTAGAATTTGACTTAATGGCATTTTAATCATTCCGACACAATACCGTTTTGAGACGAGGGGTCACAATAAATATAAACGGGGCTACGCTGGGACCGTGGCCTTCGTAAAGTTATGGCCTGATACTGACCAAAACATGACGTCAAAAATGCCAGTCTTTGACCACAAAAGAAAAAAAATGGTGAGTTGTATTCAATAGTTCAACCAATGAAATAACTTGTTTACATGAGCTCTACTAACGACAACTCACTAGCGGTGCAAAAACCAAATAATGACGTCAAACTGTCAGTCCTTTTGGATTTCAGTAGCAGGTTATAACATAACGACGGCTACGCTGGGACCCCGCCATGACATATTTTTGACGTCATGTTTAGTTTTAAATCTTTTTAGGTTTGTGCAAGATATTATAGATAGTTCGAAGATGACGTTACTCAGGCCTTTTTATTGTTTTTGCCATTCGCGTTTGTGAGTTGTGCTCACTAAACTGTATTAACCAGACTATAAAAGTTCATGGTTACACAGAGTTTGTGTGTTGGTCCGTTATACTCCGGATGGCAATGTTGTGAACTCCTTGGCCAAGCGCATTCTATCTATACCTGCCTCGTCCTACGGAAAAAAATCGTAGAAACACGAAGTTTTGGCTCCATCAGAGCTACTATGACGCGTTATAGGCCCTGAATGACAACTACAGTGTACTTTGCATCAGCCGCAGTCAAGCATTTCGAGTTGAAGTCAAAGATCAGACCCGTTTCACCTGAGTTGTCATTGTAACAAGGAAACTACGAACCCGTCTCGCCTGATTAGATAGACTAGCATCCTATCCAAAGAGTAGCAAGCAATTGCTATTGTCCGTTTCACGCTATAGAAACCGTAAAAACCCCCGGCTTTATAGGCTCAAATAGATCTGAAGGACAACTCTACAGTGTACCTACTATGCATCAGCTGCAATCAAGCATTTCGATTTGAAGTCAATGATCAGACACCTTTCGCTTGAGTTGTAATAAGGAAGTGACCCCGCCTCGTCTGATTAGATAGACTAGCGTCATATCCAAAGGGTAGCAAGCAATTGTTATTGTCCGTTTCACGATAGGCTCAAATGACTCTGAAGGACAACTACAGTGTACTTTGCATCAGCCGCAGTCAAGCATTTCGAGTTGAAGTCAAAGATCAGACCCGTTTCACCTGAGTTGTCATTGTAACAAGGAAACTAGGACCCCGTCTCGCCTGATTAGATAGACTAGCGTCCTATCCAAAGAGTAGCAAGCAATTGGTATTGTCCGTTTTACGCTCTAGAAACCGGGATAAACTTCGGCTTTATAGGCTCAAATTATGACTGTGAAGGACAACGACAGTGTACCTACTATGCATCAGATGCAATCAAACATTACGATTGGAAGGAGGTCAAAGATCAGACCCATCTCACCTGAGTTGTAACAAGGAAACGTCCCCGCCTCGTTTGATTTTACGGCTGCTTTGTTACGCACGCCTCAGTAATGGAAGCGGTTTTCACGCCTCGTGACGTAACATGCACGGTTGCCGGGAAGATTTTATATGGAATGCCAAATAGCTCAGTTGGTAGAGCACTCGCTTCACAGTCAGAGGGGCTAAGATCGATCTCAGGTGCAGTCGAGAATTTTTCTGACCCCCCCCCCCCCCCCCTCTCCACCCAGCAGTGATTGGTTAGCTGGATCCGTTAGATCTGGAGGAAAGTACTTTTAGTGACAGACTAGCGTCCTATCAAGAGGGTAGCATGCAATTGCTAGTGTCCGTTTTACCCTATAGAAACCGGGATAAACTCCGGCTCCATGGGCCGAATGGTTCTGAAGGATTACAAATAACTTTAAAACCAATGCCAAGGTCTGTGGGGGGGGGGGGGGGGGGGGGGGGGGGGGGGGGGGGGGGGGGGGGGGGGGGGGGGGGGGGGGAGCCAAAATATTATGTTTCATTGGATCCAGAATTAGGCAGCAATTTTGTGGCCCCGTGCTTGAAATTGACAAGCCAAATTTTTCTTGAACAGTGAGTTGATATGAAAAAATACATTTCTCATTCGTCATAATATCTAGTTCCTTTGCTACATATTTTCAAGTTTTGGATTATTTATTTTATTTACTTATAGATAGTTCGAAGATGACGTCACTCGGGTCTTTGTTATTGTTTTTTGCTATCCGCATTTATGAATAATGCTCACTGAACTACATTGACCTGACTATAAACGTTC
The DNA here is from genome assembly GCF_034508935.2 of Berghia stephanieae. Lineage (NCBI taxonomy): Eukaryota > Metazoa > Mollusca > Gastropoda > Nudibranchia > Aeolidiidae > Berghia > Berghia stephanieae. The sequence continues at coordinate 23,455,062 of NC_088371.1, forward strand.
GTGGATACATACAGTTCTGTGTGTTCGTCCGTTATAATTCCGGATGGCAATGTTGTGAGCTGAGCTTCTTAGCCAAGAGCATACTATCTATAGATAGAATGCGCTTGGCCAAGGTGTTCACAACATTGCCATCCGAAAGTATAGCGGACCAACACACAAACTCTGTGTAACCATGAACATTTATAGTCTGGTTAATAGATAGTTTGCGCTTGGGTAAGAAGCTCATAACATTGCCATCCTGAAGTATAACGGACCAACACACAAAATGTGTGTATCCATGAACGTTTATAGTCAGGTTAATACAGTTCAGTGAGCATTACTCATAAACGCGGATGGCAAAAACAATAACAAAGGCCTGAGTGACGTCATCTGCATACTATCTATATAATATAGATACGGCAGTACTAAGATCATGCGTCATTTACATCGTAAACAATCTTAAATGTAGGCATCAAATTTATATTTATTTTATGTTTTGGAGTTCCCTGTTGATTACAGTTTTGAAATGATTTGTACATATGGAGTCTTTGGTGATAAATATCAAACGATTTCAATGTAAGGAGTTATTTACAGTGACACCGCTGTTACCTGCCACATCCTGTATAAATCATATAAATTTTTAAAAATATAAATTAACCCTCTCCTCACCACCCATAGGAAAATCGTCACATTCATTACGATGCAGCCAACAATTTTCGTATTCCGATTTCATTTTGTATATAGTTATTGACATAAAAACTCGACACTGTGTTGTAGAGCTCATTTTTCTGGCCAAAACATAGAATATGCTCGTTAATATTCTGTTCTTAAAAATATATTTTTGTGTTAGTTGAGTATGTAGGTTAGGGTCAATTTCTGAAAATAGCTTGTAACGAGAGAGTTAAATAAATTCGCTTTATTCATTCCATATGGGAAATTTGTCTTTAGGGTGTATGCCAAGGGAAGACTACTGGAATAACCCAGGCGTCAGCCACAGTGCAGCGAGCACTCAACCTTGAGATTTCTTAACCCTCCCCATACCAACCCGAGAACAATCGTCCCATTCGTTACGATCCAACCAGCACTTTTATCATTCCGATTTATTTTGTAAATCACACAATTTAAAGAAAAATATTTTATGTTTTATTATAGATATAAAAACGTGACACTGTGTTGTAGAGTTCATTTGGCTGATCAA
>NC_088371.1:23461238-23468738 GCF_034508935.2 Berghia stephanieae
TTGTATCTGTTTTCACAGCCTAGTTTTGCCTCAGGAAAACCAAAAACAATTTTAGGAGCGAAATGATTAATTTTTATTGTTCCCCTCTCTGCCTCCCCCTCCTCTCTCTCACACTCCTGGTAAATTAGAACAATGTATCTCATTTGTTAAATATCTGAGAAATTCTATGAAACAGTGCCAGACAAAACAGAAAGCAAGAAGGAGGCGACGATGTGGGTGAGAGATAGTCTAGTGAGAGAGGGTCATACTTTATATTACACTAACGTGTGCGGCTATGTGGTCTTGTGTCTTTTATATAGAGCAATATCCACTAAATGTGCTTAAAGCGCTTTACAAGGGGTCCCTGGCCAACATCAACACTTAACATTTCAGACAAAACATAACGCCTGTTAGGCGATATTACAAATTTTTTTTCGGACAGAGATAACGCTGTTAACAGCCAGGTACTCATTTTACACCCTGAGTAAATGTGAGAAAATGTGAGTAAAGAGCAGCCTTTTTAAGGACAACTATGTGCCGAGCGAGGCTTAAACCCTGACCTTCGTTATAGTCACGAAGGCCAGGCTTAAACCCAGGACCTTCCGATCAGAAAAGCGAGTGTCATACCACTAGACCACATAGCCGCACAATGATTTAATTCTCTCCTTACCATGGGTGGGGTTCCTGACCTCCCATAGTGGGCAGGGAGGTACAAACTGTGTCTTCTATCCCCTTATAACTGTTTTCCAACATGCTTTCTGTCTTTGTCTTGGAATGGGATTACTTGGTTTTGTTCTAGCCGGAGTCCTGGCTGGGAGGGAAACAGTCAAATGCATAGTTATTGTTTTGAGAGATGATATTTTTTTTCCTTGTAAATCATCTCTCTGTTCTGTATTATATTAGTTATTTTAAATGTACAATGTAAGCATTTGAGTGCGTTCCTCTTTGTTGGATTTTGTGCTTGTGTCCGGATGAGACTTATAGGTGATCTCAAACTAAGTACATTGGTGGAGTGCTCTTAGAATCTACATCTAATCCCTATTTGTTTCCAGTTCCCCTTTCTCTTAATTTCTCTTGGCTGCTTTAATTGTAATTCTAGAACTTTTTACTATCACATTTTCTTCCTTTTTACTGGCGCTGATATAACCTAAATGTGTTGCCAGCGCCGTAAAACCCTTAAAAACAAAACAAACTCTCCTTACCAACCATTTTCAGTGGTTTCCCCAGAACTTCACACCCAACTAACACAAAAATATATATTTTTTATCACTCAAACACAATAGCAGTCAGTTCTTGTGATACATAATTTCTTTAGCAAAATATGCTCTACAACACACTGTTCATTTTCTTTAAATACTATGATGTACAAAAGAAAACTGAATAAGAAAAATGTTGGTTGTATCGTAACGAATGTGACGATTTTCCTATAGTTGGTGAGGAGAGTGCTAATACCATTAGTCTAATCTACATAGAGTTGACATGTTTCCTGGTAGTGTTGTCGCTTGGATTTGGTTTATTGACTGGTTTCCTTCAAGACGTCTGTATTCATATTTGTCGCAGGACACTGATAGTGATAATAAATTAGTTATTGAATTGAAAGACACTAGGCCCTGGATATGGAGCCCTATAAGGTGAATACGCTTATCTTAGATAGATAGATAGATAGATAGATAGATAGATAGATAGATAGATAGATAGATAGATAGATAGATAGATAGATAGACAGACAGACAGGCAGACAGACAGACAGATAGATAGACAGATAGACAGACCGACAGAAAGACAGGCAGACAGACAGATAGATAGATATATAGACAGACAGACAGACAGACAGAAAGACAGGCAGACAGGCAGATAGATAGAGAGATAGATAGATAGATAGATAGATAGACAGAAAGACAGAAAGACAGGCAGACAGATAGATTGATAGATAGATAGATAGATAGATAGATAGATAGATAGATAGATAGATAGATAGATAGATAGATAGATAAATAGATAGACAGACAGACAGACAGACAGACAGACAGGCAGACAGATAGACAGGCAGACAGATAGATAGATAGATAAATAGACAGGCAGACAGACAGATAGGTAGGTAGATAGATAGATAGATAGATAGATAGACAAACAGACAGAAAGACAGGCAGACAGACAGACAGACAGACAGACAGACAGATAGATAGATAGATAGATAGACAGACAGACAGACAGACAGACAGACAGACAGACAGACAGACAGACAGACAGACAGACAGACAGACAGATAGATAGATAGATAGATAGATAGATAGATAGATAGATAGATAGATAGATAGATAGATAGATAGATAGATAGACAGACAGACAGACAGAAAGACAGGCAGACAGACAGATAGATAGATAGATAGATAGATAGATAGATAGATAGATATAGACAAATAGATAGATAGATCGATATAGATAGATATAGATAGATATTGATTGATAGATTGATTGATTGATTGATTGATTGATTGATTGATTGATTGATTAGAGAGAGCAGACGATAAGGTTACGGGTTCAAATCTCTTATTCTACTACCAGACATACAATACCAATCACCGCCTATCACCAGGTACCCATCCATACTCGAGTCCAATTGTCTCATGTGATACGCACGGGATTTGCCGTTACTAGGAATGTCGCCACATGAAGACCAAAATAATCCGCTCGCGTGTATATTCATTTCACTCCTTCTCAACTGAATCATTCTTAGCACCACTTGACTTTTCCCCAAGTCGCGACATTGGAAGCACTTAGTCGTCGGCGCCTCTATGTACATAAAAAACAAAGGAGTGCGGCTATATGGTCTAGTGGTATGACACTCGCATTCGGATCGGAAGGTCCTGGGTTCGAGCCTCGGTCAGCGCATAGTTGATTCCTTGGAAAAAAAAAAAGCTCTTTATTCACATTCTCTCACCGGACTCAGATATAAAATGAGTACCTGGTCGTTAACAGCGTCGTCTCTGTCCGAAAAAAATGTAATAATATCGCCTAACTTGCGTCATGTTTCGTTCTACATGTTACATGTTGCTGTTGGTTATGGCTCCACGTAAAGCGCTTTGAGCACGTTTAGGTGGCATTACACTTTTTTTCGGACAGAGACGTCGCTGTTAAAGGCCAGGTACTCATTTTACACATGAATACGGTGAGAGAAGGTGAGTAAAGAGCCTTTTCCTAGGACTCAACTTTGCGCTGATTGCCGTCCGATCTAACAGATCCAGCTACCCATCGCTGAAAAAGAGTTACATTAAAAAAAAAAAAAAAGAAAGGTCATGTGGAATGAGGCTAAGACAAGACACCTGTTTGTAATTTTAAAACATTTCTTTGGTCATTAAATGGATAGACTTCCGTTTCCGGTAGTAAACAATGGCGTCTTCTTGGCATCCGGGTGTTTGATTGCATAATGCACACTTTAAATCTGGTTTATGTCATTTTTTATCTTTACAGGGTGAGTTGCTTTGTGCCTGAGTGGAATAGGTGTAAACGATAAGAGAGAGAGAGAGAGAGAGAGAGAGAGAGAGAGAGAGAGAGAGAGAGGTAGAGAGATAGATAGATAGAGAGAGAGAGGAGAGAGAGAGAGAGGGGTAGATAGATAGATAGAGAGAGATGGATAGATAGAGAGAGATAGATAGATAGATAGATAGAGAGAGATAGAGATAGAGAGAGAGAGAGTGAGGGAGAGAGAGAGAGAGAGAGAGAGAGAGAGAGAGTAATAAAATCAAGGTGAGTTAATTTATCAATGAATCTAATTGAAAAGGCCAACAACGAATGCAATCCGCGACAACTGAAGACTTTCCCCATACACCAACAACTTATTGTCAAAATCACAAAATCAATCGACATTGGTTATGGTCATTATGTGGATGGGTGACAACAACAAAAAGCATTGTTATAACGCAACGAACTAACGAGATTGGAAATATAAATTATTTCAAATAGTAAAAAATATGTTTAGTAGAGCATAATCTTCCAAAATTGATGAAAATCGTAGACACAAGTTTGGAAGTATCTATTATATGAATTTTAAAAAACTACAAAAAAAAAAAAAAAAAAAAAAATTAAAAAAAATAATTATATCAAAAAATACAAAAATAGTGGTATCAAGAGTAGTATCTATATTGCGCTCCTCTCCTGACTGATTGAGGTCATGGGGTCAACACGCAAACGCCGCGACGTTAGTTAATATTTATCCCGACATTATACCGTTTTGGGGCGGCTGGTAACATATTTTGGGTGCATTGTGGCTCAGTTGTACGGACCTTGCTTCGGCATACCCAAATGGTACCGATTTCCAACTACTCGCCTCGTTGTGTGGCTTTGAGCAAGTCACCTTGTCCTAGTTCACGTTGTGGCGCTGCACTGCGGCTGATGCATGGGTCACTCCAGTCTTCCCTTGGAATAGACCCTAAAGACAATTTTCCTCTTGGGGATGAATAAAGGGAATTTTATTTATATATATTATATTTATTATATATATATATATATATACACACACACACACACACACACATATATATATATATAATTTTGCACACCCAGAAATAGCCGTGTGAAAAACAATGACGATAGATATAATAATAATAAATCGTATAATGTTTATATTGTTATAACGCAATTACAGTTTATGATGCGAGTGGTTTGTAGTGTTTGTGCGTGCCTTTGTGTGTGTGTGTGTGTGTGTGTGTGTGTGTGTATGTGTGTGAGATGGGGGTGTAGAAGGGTGGTGTTTAATTCATCTAAATCTCTTGGAATCGCAAAGATCGCTATCTTCTATTCCCACAAACATCTGTCAGTTGATTAAATCTTAACAGTGCTGCACAATATCTTACAACAAGTATAATTATTATCCCAGCCCTCTCATTGAAAAACCCTATCATTTCTTAGTAGATACGACGTAATCGTTGAATAATGCTTTGAACGCGTTGAATTCAAATTTTATTCAACGATTGACGCGCATATTTTGTTGGTGTGAAATAGGTTGTAAAAGATTGGTGATTATTCTTTTGATGCCAACGAATACAAATCCAACGTTTGTAGTTTTGTGTTAAATTGTCATTCAAGCAGAAGGAGAAAGATACACATTATGGTGAATATAAGTACTAATACCATACCATTTGGTTGCAAAATGTCTAATAATCTTATTCTTCGTCTTATATTTCTTGATTGTTTTTTTTAAATGAGCTTTTATATAGAGAAATATCCACTAAACGTGCTCAAAGCGCTTTATAAAGGGCCCCTGACCAACAGCAACACTTAACATGTAGAACGAGACATGACACCTGTTAGGCAATATTACACTTTTTTCCGACAGAGACAACGCTGTTAACGACTAAGTACTCATTTTACACCTGAGTATGGTGAGAGAATGTGAGTAAAAAGCCTTTTTTTAAGGACTCAACTATGCGCCGAGCGAGTGAGGTTCGAACCCAGGACGATGAATATTTTTGAACTTTGAACTTTTATATAGCGCAATATCCACTAAATGTGCTCAAAGCGCTTTACAAGGGGTCGCTGGTCATCAGCAACATTTAACATGTAGGACGGGACATGAAGCCTGTTAGGCGATATTACAATTTTTAAGACAAAAACAACGCTGTTAACGACCAGGTACTCATTTTACACCTGAGTACGGTGAGAGAATATGAGTAAAGAGTCTTTTCCAAGGACTCAACTATGCGCTGAGCGCGAGGCTCGAACCCAGGACCTTCCGATCCGAAAGCGAGTGTCATACCAATAGACCACAAAGCTGTGTTTTGGGGACTTTGTGAAAATTGGGGTTCATTTCTGCATACTTTCACAAATTTTAACAGTACCATTTCCATATTAAACACTTCAATTCTAATTGAATAGTGCCTTCGCCGGCGCATTTTTTATTCAAGATCTTGTGCGGTTATAATGTGGTCTTGTGGTATGACACTCGCTTTCGGGTCGGAAGGTCCTGGGTTCGAGCCTCGCTCCGAGCATAGATGAGTCTTTGGAAAAGGCTCTTTACTCACATTCTCTTACAGTACTCAGGTGTGAAATAAATTGTGATATCGGCTAACAGGCGTCAGGTCACGTCCTACATGTTAAGTGTTGCTGTTAGTCAGAGACCCCTTGTAAAGCGCTTTGAGCACGTTTAGGGGATAAAGCTCGCGCGACACCCGACGGGTTTTGCTAAATCACCTCACAAATGTTACTGTTGGCTTTGGAACCCTTTGAATACATTTCATTTTAGTGGATGTTGCGCTATATAAAGTCTCAAAATGTGTGATTGTTTTTGTTGATGTTGTAATTTTTGTTATAGTTGTTGTATTTTTTGTTTTTGTTTCTAAATAGGTCATGTCAGGGTCGTAGTAACTAGCAACTGGCAGCCATTCGGTGATGAAGAAAATATAAAAAGTCACACGACGCTAATCTCTTTTAACTCCCGCCATTTTTCTAGTATTGCGGGTTGTGGAATTTTAATTATGTGTACGCCTGGTGTGAGTATGTAGGTATTTGTGTGTGTGTGTGTGTGTGTATGTGTGTGTGTATGTGTGTGTGTTGTATGATTGAGTGCATTTAATGTTTTTTTTTTTTTTTAAACAGTTAAATAAACAACTTAATTAAGACAAAGCGTTGCAAAATTAAACGAAACGAAACGAGACAAAAATGTAGAACATTGGAAGGAGTAACATAACTTGGAAGAAAAGGGAGAGAATCGAGGACAACAAGGGGAGAGAATCCAAACATCTGGTGATTTCAGCAAGTGTTGATAATGGATTGGAGGAATGAATGAATGGTTGAAACAACTGCAGAAAGCAAAGGCAGACAACTATAATTATTCTTGCAGGCGTCTTATTATCTATCACCCTTGTCTCGAATTTACGTCGTGGGAAGTGGGTCTGGGTCAAAGCACTCAAAACGCATGCCTAATCGCCGGGTATGTGGCGTGGAAACTAGAAGGCCCATGAGTCCCGTTGATAGCACTTTCATTTTCTCTCTCTCTCTCTCTCTCTCTCTCTCTCTCTCTCTCTCTCTCTCTCTCTCTCTCTCTCTCTCTCTCTCTCTCGCCCCCTCTCCCTCTCTCTTAAAGTTTCACTTAAACACGAAAAGTGTAACTGAGGTGAAAAACATGTTAAAACAGATTTAATCTTAGACTTTTACGGTTCTTGCATTATCTACTGTTAGGCCATTGCGCCGAGAACAAGTATAAAAAAAAAACAAATAATAGTAATCACAAGAAGAAGAAGAAGAAGAAGAAGAAGAAGAAGAAGAAGAAGAAGGAGGAGGAGGAGGAGGAGGAGGAGGAGGAGGAGGAGGAGGTGGAGGAGGAAGAGGAGACAATAGAATTTCATCCATTTACGAAAACAAGCATGAAAAGCATTTGCCTTCCAGATAATTTGGGCCATGGTAGCTAGAACTGCAAGTCTCTAGTTTGCTATGGTCGTAGTACACACACACACACACACACACACACATACACATACACACACAGAGAGGGGGTAGGGAGATAGACAGATAGATAGATAGATA
>NC_088371.1:23476238-23477712 GCF_034508935.2 Berghia stephanieae
AAACGAATATTTTGTGTTCGTGGATAGCTCACACGGTAGAGCCACGCTCTCACCTGCCAGGCGGAGTTGTCGTACCAATAAGGTCGCAGGTTCAAACCCCACCACCGCCGCGAAAAATTTTTATTCTCTATTGTCTTCTGGCACTTTTCTATTCACTTCATATCTTGTTGTTACCAACATAAGTGACTGTCTAGTCTTTTGAGATCTGAGACGTGTTCCGTAAGGGAGGCAAAAAAAAAAAAAAAGCAAGACCAAAAATTAAACAAAAACCCGTTAAAAATCCAAATTATATGAACAAAAGAAAGAAAAACGCAACAAAACAACAAAAAGATCCTAGCGATAGCTTAGCCTACGCTTTTGTGTTACACAAGCTCTCATCTCGTCGCCCAACAAAGCTTTTTATCTGACTCACATTATCACATTTAACTACGGAACACCCCTCAGACAAAATAGTTGTGGCAGAGATAAGGATTTAGGGCGTGGGGAGGTGGAGGATCTAGGGCGTCTGGGTTCACTTCCGGGTCAATGCCGGGTCATCACGGTCAGCTGACCAGACAGTGTGTCCCACAGACTCTATTGTCTTCTGGCACTTTTCTACTCACTTCATCTCTTGTTGTTACCAACATAAGTGCCTGCTCCACTCACTTTTCTGAATTAAAAATTCACCCCATACACCGGAGCATACTCAATGTCTCAATCGTTTCTATGTTATATTTTTGTGTTGAGAATATTGGCTATTAAGCTTAACTGCTGGTCAAGTAACTTGGCGATGGTTGGTTGGCGAGCGAGCCCGCGATTTCCAGAAGTGGGTGAGAGAGAGTTCTAGAAATGACCTGAGTTTGATACGAATATTTTGTGTTCGTGGATAGCTCACACGGTAGAGCCACGCTTTCACCTGCCAGGTGGAGTTGTCGTACCAATAAGGTCGCAGGTTCAAACCCCACCACCGCCGCGAAAATTTTTATTCTCTATTGTCTTCTGGGGTCTGATTCACGGAGCGGGACTACGACGACAGTCCTAGACTAAATCCGTTGTCTCAGACTAAAAGGCGTTGTAAGATATTCATGAAGCCGGACTACGCGAAGTCTCAGACTAAACGAGGGACTAAACGGGTGAAATTTACACCCGCGATTTAGCAGGTGTAAATATCGTAGTCTGAGACTAAATTTCAAAATCATAATATGTGCTATACGCTGGTGGGAGTAATTGTACTGCGATTAGAACAAGGCTACCCGACAGTTTTTGATTTTATTTTTATTTATTTATTTATTTATTTATTTATTTATTTTTTTTTTTGGTTTTGTTTTATTTTATTTTTTTTCTCGAAGATTCAACAATCGCACATACACTCCTCATCTTGTCCATTCCAAACACTTTCCAGTACACATACTGTTTCATAGTAACTTACTACTACTACTACTACTACTACTACTACTACTACTACTACTACTACTACTACTACTAACTACTCTAC
>NC_088371.1:23477812-23485312 GCF_034508935.2 Berghia stephanieae
TCCATCCATCCATTGTGTTCTTTCACAAACACACACAACAGCATGTTCACACAAATTCACATACAAAGGATTTCATATCTCTGACACCAGATTATCCTCATCTCGTCTGGCATGCTGTCTAGTCTTTTGAGATCTGAGACGTGTTCCGTAAGGGAGGCAAAAAAAAAAAAAAAAAAGCAAGACCAAAAATTAAACAAAAACCCGTTAAAAATCCAAATTATATGAACAAAAGAAAGAAAAACGCAACAAAACAACAAAAAGATCCTAGCGATAGCTTAGCCTACGCTTTTGTGTTACACAAGCTCTCATCTCGTCGCCCAACAAAGCTTTTTATCTGACTCACATTATCACATTTAACTACGGAACACCCCTCAGACAAAATAGTTGTGGCAGAGATAAGGATTTAGGGCGTGGGGAGGTGGAGGATCTAGGGCGTCTGGGTTCACTTCCGGGTCAATGCCGGGTCATCACGGTCAGCTGACCAGACAGTGTGTCCCACAGACTCTATTGTCTTCTGGCACTTTTCTACTCACTTCATCTCTTGTTGTTACCAACATAAGTGCCTGCTCCACTCACTTTTCTGAATTAAAAATTCACCCCATACACCGGAGCATACTCAATGTCTCAATCTTTTCTATGTTATATTTTTGTGTTGAGAATATTGGCTATTAAGCTTAACTGCTGGTCAAGTAACTTGGCGATGGTTGGTTGGCGAGCGAGCCCGCGATTTCCAGAAGTGGGTGAGAGAGAGTTCTAGAAATGACCTGAGTTTGATACGAATATTTTTGTGTTCGTGGATAGCTCACACGGTAGAGCCACGCTTTCACCTGCCAGGTGGAGTTGTCGTACCAATAAGGTCGCAGGTTCAAACCCCACCACCGCCGCGAAAATTTTTATTCTCTATTGTCTTCTGGGGTCTGATTCACGGAGCGGGACTACGACGACAGTCCTAGACTAAATCCGTTGTCTCAGACTAAAAGGCGTTGTAAGATATTCATGAAGCCGGACTACGCGAAGTCTCAGACTAAACGAGGGACTAAACGGGTGAAATTTACACCCGCGATTTAGCAGGTGTAAATATCGTAGTCTGAGACTAAATTTCAAAATCATAATATGTGCTATACGCTGGTGGGAGTAATTGTACTGCGATTAGAACAAGGCTACCCGACAGTTTTTGATTTTATTTTTATTTATTTATTTATTTATTTATTTATTTATTTATTTATTATTTTTTTTTGGTTTTGTTTTATTTTATTTTATTTTCTCGAAGATTCAACAATCGCACATACACTCCTCATCTTGTCCATTCCAAACACTTTCCAGTACACATACTGTTTCATAGTAACTTACTACTACTACTACTACTACTACTACTACTACTACTACTACTACTACTACTACTACTACTACTACTACTACTTTCACTATTATCACTACCACTACTACTACTACTACTACTACTACTACTACTACTACTACTACTACTACTACAACTACTACTACTACTACTACTACTACTACTACTACTACTACTACTACTACTAATACTACTACTACTACTACCACTACCACTAATACTACTACTACTACTAATACTACTACTACTACTACTACTACTACTACTACTACTACTACTACTACTGCTGCTGCTGCTGCTACTACTACTACTACTACTACTACTACTACTACTACTACTACTACTACTACTACTACTACTACTACTGCTACTACTCCTATTACCACTACCACTAATACCACTACTACTACTAATGCTACTACTACTATTACTACTAATACTACAACAACTACTACTACTACTACTACTACTACTACTACTACTACTACTACAACTACTACTACTACTATTACTACTACTACTACTTCTACTACTACTACTACTACTACTACTACTACTGCTACTACTACTCCTACTACCACTACCACTAATACCACTACTACTACTACTACTACTACTACTACTACTACTACTACTACTACTACTACTACTACTACTATTACATTTCTATTATGTCTTTTATCGTCCATTATTTTCTAGAAATTTCACGTATCTCACTGGCCTCATCATTTCTATCACACCACGCTAACGATTCGTTCACACTCCAACTATCGTTGAATACAGACGATGCAACTTATACTGAACTTCTTCTTATTTGTTTTCAACGTTTATTTGTTTATTGTTGTGCCGACGAAGGGTTTGTACCCGAAACGCCCACATTTCTGTATTGTTTCCACCGATTCCTATCCATCTTCACTCTTTCGTTAGTATTTTCGGGACCCCATGCTTCAGGCAACGCCCACCGCTCTCTACTTTGAACAATGCTACACCGTTGATAAGAATCATTTAAGTGCCATCGTTATTTATATTTACTAAAAACATTACACACACACACACACACATACTCAAACAATTTTTACACACCCTTAAACTTGTCTCACACCATTTTTATTTGTGGGGCAAAAAAAAAAACAAACAAAAAACAACAATAACAAAAAAAAACGGTCAAAACAAACACGAAGATAATATGATTTCTGTGCCACTTCGTATGACGCATGCGCAGCTGGAAAAGTAACACATTTCTATGACGTTTTGTGAGGAATCCCCAGTTAAAAATAGATTGACCTCTGTAGTCTGAGACTTCGCAAGCGTAGTCACAAGATATGAAGTGAATAGAAAAGTGCCAGAAGACAATAGAGAATAAAAATTTTTCGCGGCGGTGGTGGGGTTTGAACCTGCGACCTTATTGGTACGACAACTCCGCCTGGCAGGTGAGAGCGTGGCTCTACCGTGTGAGCTATCCACGAACACAAAATATTCGTTTCAAACTCAAAGTCATTACTAGATCCCTCTCTCACCCACTTCTTGAGACCGCCGATTCGTTCGTACACCACCATCGCGAATAATTTTGACCAGCAGTTAAGCTTAATAGCCAATATTCTCAACACAAACATATAACATAGAAACGATTGAGACATTGAGTATGCTCCGGTGTATGGGTGAATTTTTAATTCAGAAAAGTGAGTGGAGCAGGCACTTATGTTGGTAACAACAAGATATGAAGTGAATAGAAAAGTGCCAGAAGACAATAGAGAATAAAAATTTTTTTCGCGGCGGTGGTGGGGTTTGAACCTGCGACCTTATTGGTACGACAACTCCGCCTGGCAGGTGAGAGCGTGGCTCTACCGTGTGAGCTATCCACGAACACAAAATATTCGTTTCAAACTCAAAGTCATTACTAGATCCCTCTCTCACCCACTTCTTGAGACCGCCGATTCGTTCGTACACCACCATCGCGAATAATTTTGACCAGCAGTTAAGCTTAATAGCCAATATTCTCAACACAAACATATAACATAGAAACGATTGAGACATTGAGTATGCTCCGGTGTATGGGGTGAATTTTTAATTCAGAAAAGTGAGTGGAGCAGGCACTTATGTTGGTAACAACAAGATATGAAGTGAATAGAAAAGTGCCAGAAGACAATAGAGAATAAAAATTTTTTTTTTTTTTTTTTTTTAAATTTTTTTATTCTCTATTGTCTTCTGGCACTTTTCTATTCACTTCATATCTTGTTGTTACCAACATAAGTGCCTGCTCCACTCACTTTTCTGAATTAAAAATTCACCCCATACACCGGAGCATACTCAATGTCTCAATCGTTTCTATGTTATATGTTTGTGTTGAGAATATTGGCTATTAAGCTTAACTGCTGGTCAAAATTATTCGCGATGGTGGTGTACGAACGAATCGGCGGTCTCAAGAAGTGGGTGAGAGAGGGATCTAGTAATGACTTTGAGTTTGAAACGAATATTTTGTGTTCGTGGATAGCTCACACGGTAGAGCCACGCTCTCACCTGCCAGGCGGAGTTGTCGTACCAATAAGGTCGCAGGTTCAAACCCCACCACCGCCGCGAAAAATTTTTATTCTCTATTGTCTTCTGGCACTTTTCTATTCACTTCATATCTTGTTGTTACCAACATAAGTGCCTGCTCCACTCACTTTTCTGAATTAAAAATGCAAGCGTAGTCAGAGACTTGATAGTCAGGGACGAAGTCTGACTCCATGAATAGCTTACTTTCCGTAGTCTCTGACTTTACAAAGTCTTAGACTACAAAGTCTCAGACTTTGCTATAGTCTGAGACTACCATAGTCCCGCTCCATGAATCAGACCCCTGGCAATTTTCTACTCACTTCATCTCTTGTTGTTACCAACATAAGTGCCTGCTCCACTCACTTTTCTGAATTAAAAATTCACCCCATATACCGGAGCATACTCAATGTCTCAATCGTTTCTATGTTATATTTTTTTGTTGAGAATATTGGCTATTAAGCTTAACTGCTGGTCAAGTAACTTCGCGATTGGTTGGTTGGCGAGCGAGCCCGCGATTTCCAGAAGTGGGCGAGAGAGAGTTCTATAAATGACCTGAGTTTGATACGAATATTTTTGTGTTCGTGGATAGCTCACACGGTAGAGCCACGCTCTCACCTGCCAGGCGGAGTTGTTGTACCAATAAGGTCGCAGGTTCAAACCCCACCACCGCCGCGAACATTTTTATTCTCTATTGTCTTCTGGAACTTTTCTACTCACTTCATCTCTTGTTGTCCCAGAGACTACTAGTGTATCTATGGTGTGTCCCTCCTATGCAGTGCAGGGCGAGAATATAATCCTATTGACTTTGCTTGTATTACTGCGCTTAACTCCCCACCAGGAAAATGTTTATTGGAGTTATTCCCCGTTAAAAATAACAACTGGATCAGTGATCGCGATATGCATAATATTACAATTGTTATGTCAGTGTTTCTTTAAGTCAGTTCTAGTAATGCTAAACGTGAAATATTTTAGACGAGTTACAACAAAAGAATGAATGAATGAATATATGAATGAATGAATGAATGAATGAATGAATGAATGAATTAATGAATGAATGAATGAATATAAATCATTAAGTATCCACCCACTCACTCACCCATACATTCACTCACCCACCCATCCACCCATCCATCTATCTTTCTTTCTTTCCGTCGATCAATCTATCCATCAATCTATCCACCAATCATTCAATCAATCAATCAATCAATCCATCCATCCATTCATCCATACATCCATCCATCCATTCATCCATCCATCCAACCAACCATCCATCCATCCATCCATCCACCCATCCATCCAACAATCATTCAATCAATCAATCAATCCATCCATCCATCCATCCATCCATCCATCCATCAATTCACCATTCATCCATCAATCCATCTATCCATCCATCCATCCATCCATCCATCAATTCACCATTCATCCATCAATCCATCCACCCAACCATCCATCCATCCATTCACCCATCTATCCAGTTCTATTCCTATCACAATTCAGTGTCCACACAAAATCCACAATACATCTTCATTGACCCATCCACCACTCAACACCCATAACAAAACCATCGGATAAAACCATTATCACCTTAAGTAAAACCCTTTTTAAAACCTATTACAACCTAATGGTCCAGTCCCATGTCCTTGTAGCTGAAATAAACATTTGACTCCAATCTTTTTCATGCTTAATGATATAAGAATAATATTATGTGGGCCAGTTTACATCAAGCCTCTATGTTGTAGACGCACAGTCATGGGCCAGGAATATATTTTCGGCTTTGGGATCTGATGATATGTGACCCCTCGCCTCAAAACGGTTTTATAAATGGGAGGATTAAGATGCTGAAAATTGAATTTATAACCAGAGATATCTGAGTTGCGTTGAGGTTTTATAATAGAAGTTTTTGTTTGGTTTTTTTTTTGCTCTCTGTTGTCTCACTGTTTCATTGACACTTTTTCGGGTCTTTGTTTACTGTCCTTATTAAAACACCCAAAAATTAACAAAGATTTCATATCACTGACAATAAAAGATGTTGCTGCTTGAAGCTCAAAGGAAAAAATAAAATAAAGATAAGTGTTGAATTGTAAGCTTCAATTTATTAGACGAAGACAGTTATTGTTGACGTGTTGGATTTCCCTTTTATCAACAAAACACGATGAATGAAACACAGATACATATCTCATTCGTCCTTAGTGTTTCATTCATCATGTTTTGTAGATAAAGGGAAAACCCGAAACGTCCACAATCTCTTTCTTCATCTAATAAATTGAAGCTAACAATTCAATACTTATCTTTATTTTTTATCTATAACAATAAAAATCACATTTTTCTTTCTAGTTCACTCGGCATAATACCCTTTTCAAACGTTAGGGAATATATTTCAAATTTCTGTTCATTTTAAATTCATATCCAACCTTCGGCATTTAATTCATACTGACTTTAAAATTATTTTTTTTTAACAAAACAAAACAAACAAATTTGACTCTGTATATAGCGTGCTGTTCACTAACGTGCTCAACACGCTTTACAAGGGGTTCCAGGCCAACGGCAACACTCAACATGTAGCACGAGAAAAGACGCCTGTTAGGCGATTTTACTGAGGAGTGAGGGATGGGGCGGGAGGGGGGGGGGGGGTTCTGACGAAGACAATGCTGTTAACGGTCGGGTATTCATTTTACACCTGAGTACGGTTGAAAAATGTGAGTAAAGAGCCCTTTTCCAAAACGAAAATCAAATTAAGTATGCGACGTTTGGGTGGGATTTGAACCCTGGACTTTCCGATCAATAGGCTATGTCATACCACTTGACCACAAAGCCTTACTTCATACTGGATTGAGTTGCTGTGCCATTTATTATTATTATTATTATTATTATTATTATTATTATTATTATTATTATTATTATTATTATTATTATTATTATTATTATTATATTATTATTATTATTTATTATTATTATTATTTGTGTGTCTGGGATTTAGGTTTTCTAAGGGGCCTAAGGAGTAACGGGATATGGCATGGGGGGGGGGGGGGTTGGATAAGTGTGGTGTGTGGGGGGGGGGGGGGTGAATAGGAGTCATGGCGGGGTGGGGTTGTGGGGGGGGGGGGGGGGGGGGGGGGGTTGGATCAGTGTTGGGTCGGGGTGGGGTTGGAGGGGGAGAAGGGGAGATTACCTCAGGAATGGCACATCGTGTTTATATAATATATCATGCATAGCTTTCCCTTTATCGATGCAGCTTTGCAGCTTTCGTTACCGTTTTGTCGTCGATGTCAATGTCAACTTTAAGTCGACGTGTCAATGTCACGTTTTGTTTGTTTTTTGCTTGTGTGTTTTTCTTTTTGTATTTTTTTTTTTTGGGGGGGGGGGGGGGGGGTTGTTGTTTCTCTTTTTGTTTTGTTTTTTTGGTTATGGCGATTTTTTTTAGGGTTTCTTTTCCTTTGTTTTGTTTTCGCTTCTTTTTTTCTGGTTCCTCTTCCCCCCCCCCCCCCCCTCCCTCTTCTCTCTCTCTCTCTCTCTCTCTCTCTCTCTCTCTCTCTCTCTCTCTCTCTCTCTCTCTCATAAACATGGATGGCAAAAAAAAAAAACAATAACAAAGACCCGAGTGACGT
>NC_088371.1:23500312-23522812 GCF_034508935.2 Berghia stephanieae
TGCACGTTGTATAATAGGCAATCCATAAGCACATGTAAAGTGATACGATCTTTGCATCGTACCCAAAAGGTACCGAGTTCGATCACCCGTCGCTGCCCTGTTTGGCCTTGAGCAAGTCACATCGCCCTAGCTCAATTTTCGGCGCCGCACTGGGGCTGACGCCTGGGTTATTCCAGTCATCCCTTGGAATAGACCCTGAGACAAATTTCCCCTATGGGATGAATAAAGGGAATTTTATTTTATTTATTTATTTTATATATTTAAAAAAAAGCTCAACTTCTATTTTTAGCAGCGTGTTCATCACGAATTCATACCGTTTTGAGTTGATTGGTTACTTATTATGACCATACATTTTTATCCGAGTCATTTTTGAACTCCCAAAGAATGTCAAATAAGTGATTTATGGCCAGTTTCTTTTCAACTCTTTGCTTTCAAGTCTTATCATTCACAGGGGCAAGGGGTGGCTATTTAATTACTTTTGTTGAATTTGTCCTTGTTGTCGATTGTCTTTTTTAAATGCTAAATTCCAAAAGAAAATTTGGCGTTTTTTAAAGTCTTTTGGCATGGAAAAATTGGGTTTGGTGGTGTTTTGTTTTTCTTCTTTACTTTGGGCAACATGGGCGATTCCTGTGGAGATCAGACATCCTGTTTGATGGATTATCTATAGATAGTATGAAGATGACGTCACTCAGGTCTTTATTATTGCTTTCTGCCATCCACGTTTATGAGTAATTCTCACTAAACTGTATTAACCAGACTATAAACGTGCAAGGTTACAAACAGTTTTATGTGTTGGTCCGTTATACTTCCGGATGACAGTGTTGTGAGCTTTTTAGCCAAGCGCATACTATGTATACATTTCGAATGTAAACTAAAACTTACTGGTAAAACGCGGTGATATTTCTTAATGAATCGAGACATACACCTGACAAGGGGGCGGGCGGCGGAGGGGATTAAAATAATGCATTTCCATCACATATCTCCCGAATTTCATTTCAGCATTGAAACGTTGCGCGTGGTAAAGAATGGCATTTTTTTTTTCATACCATAATTTGGCATTTTTTCCCCAAGATTTATCTGGCAACTCTGATATAGATCTTATTAAATTTCATTTTGGCTGTCAGTTTGGTTTCCATTCCTTTTAACACTCCACCCATTCAGTGAGAAAATGGACGTAAACGGAGATAGCCCTTTTATGATCCATAAACCTTTCACATTCTTTTGCCAGTTTTTGGTGTTTTGGATCAAAAAATTTGTGTAATCTTTTCCAGCTAGCTATCTACTCTTTCTTCCCTACTATGGCGTCAATGACAATATTTTGTAAAATGAGCTTTTATATAGATATTATACGCTTGGCTAAGAAGCTCACAATATTGCCATCCGGTATTGTAACGGACCAACACACAAAACTATGTGTAACCTTGAACTTTTATAGTCTGGATAATAAAGTTAAGTGAGAATTACTCATAAATGAGGATGGCAAAATACAATAACAAAAACCCGAGTGACGTCAACTTCATTCTATATATAGCGCAATATCCACTAAACGTGCGCAAAGCGCTTTACATCGGGTCCCTGACCAACAGCAATGTGTAACATGTAGAACGAGGCATGTAATACAATTTATTTTTTCGACAGACAACGCTGTTAGCGTCCAGGTACTCATTTTACACCCGTGTACGGTGAGAGAATGTGAGTAAAGAGTCTTTTTCAAGGACTCAACTATGCGCCGAGCGAGGCTCGAACCCAGGACCTTCCGATCCGAAAGCGAGTGTTATACCACTAGACCACATATTTTTGCAATATTTCTTAGTTCTTCAGGGATTAATTCAGCCTCATCCGAATCCAGAAATTTCTGATATGTAGAGAGATCCTGGTTCAGGGTAGTTACTTTTGATGTTGGTGGTCTCCCTACATATTTTAAGTTTAGTAAGGAGAGAGTTTATACTATAAGCTGTATGTTTGACTTCTGGAATGGAATTTGACATCAGATAAATGACATTTAACCTTCCCCTCCCCTCCCTCCCTCCCCCCCCCCCCCCCCCCCCCCCCCCCCCCCCTTCCGTCCCCTCTTTGTCTAGTTTTATATTTTCATATTCATATTTCTCGACATCCTTTTTAATCTCTCCTTGTCTCTCACTGTGAAGTCTGCGCTGATATGATGAATGGTTGGATTTGATATTCAATATCATACATGTATATGTCTGTGTGTGTGTGTGTGTGTGTGTGTGTGTGTATAGAAATTCTATGTAAAATAAATTTCAATTGCCTAATAAACCTTTGAAATTGAAAAATATGTATGAATTCTATAAAATTATAAAAACAAAAACTATGAAATAAGAGTGCTCAACCTTATGATAAAAGAAGCTATTTATAAAATATTTCAAGTATAATTATGATCATTCTACAATATTGTTTCGAGCATTTGTTCTCATCTCATGGCGCTGATATGACCTAAATGCGTTACAAACGCCGTAAAACCCATAAAAACAAAACAAACTGACCACAATGATAATACTCTTCAACAGTCGTAACGTCATTTCCTTCCTAATGACGCAAGGTAACTTTGTAACACTGGCTCTAAACTATAGGAACAATGGCGGACGCCCGTATGAAATATTTCTCCGGCGAGCATAAAAGCGTTTCCAGAGGAAAAAATCCCCATAAATTTGATCATGTTTTGACTTTTACACATTCTGATACAAGGCATACGAAAAGGGAACGAAAAGTTCTAGCTAGCATGATGAATAAAAAGTAATGATTTTCTTTGTTTAGAACCAAGATGGCCGCCGTTGCCGGGCGCGTGACATCAGACTACTGAATCGTATTGCTCAAGCTATTTCGTTAACTTTGTGAACCAATCATGGTGAAACAAGAATGTATCTTGATAATATATTACATAGATAGTATCCGATAGGCTAAGAAGCTCACAACATTGCCATCCGGAAATATAACGGACCATCACACAAAACTATGTGTAATCTTGGTCGTTTATAGTCTGGTTAATACAGTTGAGTGAGAATTACTCATAAACGCGGATGGCAAAAAAAAAAATCAAAAAAAAAAATAATAAAAAACAATAACACAGACCAGAGTGACGTCAACTTCATACTATCTATAGATAGTATGCGCTTGGCTAAGAAGCTCATAACATTGCCATCCGGAAGTATAACGGACTAACACACAAAACTATGTGTAACCATGAACGTTTATAGTCTGGTTAATACACTATAGTGAGAATCACTCACAGACGCGGATGGCAAAATACAATAACAAAGGCTTGAGTGACGTCAACTGCATACTATCTATAGGCGATGTTATTGGAATCCGTGTGTGAAATTTCAAACCCTTTTCCAATACGCGTCCCCAAGGTCGGACCAAAGAGTGTGTAGGGTAACGTAGTTACCAAGAGCTCTCACTTGTCTTAACCGCAATGCTATTGTCGCGTGCCAGGCGAGACAGCGAGATGAGTGTGCTCCGCGTGTATCATGCGCGCTAGGCTTACTGATACAATGAAGAAAATACGAGTGAAAGACGGAAGATGCTTGGCTTCACCAAAAGCGGGAAGTGAGAGCTCTTGGTAACATAACAATCGTTACCTACACGCTCTTTGGTCGGACATCGACATATCAAACGCAAACATCTAAGTATCTTCTATTATAGATAGTATGCAGATGACGTCACTCAGGCCTTTGTTATTGTTTTTGCCACCCGCGTTTGTGAGTTATTCTCACTAAACTGTATTAACCAGACTATAAAAGTTCATGGTTACACAGGGTTTGTGTGTTGGTTCGTTATCCTTCCGGATGGCAATGTTGTGAACTCCTTGGCCAAGCGCATTATATCTATACGATTGATGATATGATATAGATAGAATGCGCTTCGCCAAGGAGTTCACAACATTGCCATCCGGAAGTATAACGGACCAACACACAAACTCTGTGTAACCATGAACTTTTATAGTCTGGTTAATACAGTTTAGTGAGAACAACTCACAAACGCGGATGGCAAAAACAATAACAAAGGCCTGAGTGACATCATCTGCATGGATGGCAAAAACAATAACAAAGGCCTGAGTGACGTCATCTGCATACTATCTATAGATAGTATGCAGATGACGTCACTCAGGCCTTTGTTATTGTTTTTATAGATAGTATGCAGATGACGTCACTCATGCCTTTGTTATTGTTTTTGCCATCCGCGTTTGTGAGTTGTTCTCACTAAACTGTATTAACCAGACTATAAAAGTTCATGGTTACACAGAGTTTGTGTGTTGGTCCGTTATCCTTCCGGATGGCAATGTTGTGAACTCCTTGGCCAAGCGCATTCTATCTATACGATTGATGATATGATATATGATATAAAGGATAATATGGCAAATCCACTCATGCATTAAGGCTGTTATTTGTTGTTTGTTGAAAGCAAACAAACTTTTTATTTATTAAAAAAAAAGATATGTGACCCCTCGCCTCAAAACGGTATTATGTTCGGGATGGTTAAGATGTCGTTAAGTCAAATTCTAGTTAAACTGGTCAAAAATTGGAATTACCGCTAATTAGCACAATAAAATATAACATTCATTCTCCACATTAAAGCATACAAACTCAACACAACTCTTGATATTTATGGCTATAACTTCAATTTTCAGCATCTCAATCATCCCGGCATCATACCGTTTGGAGGCGATGGGTCACATATCTCAAGATTAAGTTCGTATCGTGATGGATGGTGTGTATTCTCTGGCTGAGTGCGTAAAGGTTAGGGATGTCAGTTTTGAAAAGTGGGTGGATCAAGCACTTCTGTTGATAAATAACAAAAAAAAAAAAAATGAAGTGATTAGGAAAGTGCCAGAAGACAATAGAGAATAAAAATTTCGCGGCAGCGATGGGGGCTCGAACCTGCGACCTTACTGGTACGACAACTCCGCCTGGCCGGGGAGATCGTGACTCTACCGTATGAGCTATCCGGCCTTTGGAGTGATGGATAGCTCATACGATAGAGTCACGATCTCCCCGGCCAGGCGGAGTTGTTGTACCAGTAAGGTCGCGGGTTCGAGCCCCCATCGCTGCCGCGAAGTTTTGATTCTCTGTTGTCTTCTATCACTTTCCTACTCACTTCATTTCTTGGATGCCAGTTTTGTACCACATCGAAACGCTGAGCCATATACTATATATTATGCGACCTTCCACCTCGAAACGGTATGACGTCGGTGTAAAACTGATGCCCCATTGGGATTTTTACAACTTAAAATGGCCAAAATTCTATCCTTTTAACTCACTCAAATCTAACACCGACAATATCCGTAGTTTATCCGGGTTACTTTTACCCCATGCGTATTTATTACATTTTTTTATGAGACAAATTATAGGCGTAGTTTCAAAACTAATGTTTTTAGTTTGTACATATTGATGGTAGTTGAATAAAACTTTGGACATGCTCATTTTTAATAGTTTTTTCCCCATTTTGAAAAGTAGCAAAAATCTATATAATTGAGGGAGTTAATATTACAACGTTTTTAATGTCGTTACTTTTTTTCTTCAACAGGATCCTGTGCATGAAGAAAAACCTCGAGAGAAACCGGTAAACCCACCAACGTCAAGCCTAAACCCCAGAGTTGAAAACCTACGTCACTGGTGCCATCAGCAACACCCATCCAAGATCTCACCGGAGAAAATACCGCCTTCCAAACTCTCTTCCATTCTCGTCGACCAGAAACACAAACTCCTCTACTGTCAAGTACCAGGGGTTGCCCAGAACGATCTCAGGAAGCTGATTCTCGTCCTCAGCGGGGCTTTAAACAACACCAACCTCGCGTCCATTTCCGGTGGTGACGTCTACGGAAAATACGGCAAGAGCGTCAAGAGACTCAGCGATTTCCCGGAATCCACCAGAGGCAAAATGCTCAAAGAATTCTATAAAGTCATTTTCGTCAGAGACCCTTTGGAGCGGCTTCTCAAAGCTTACGATATGAAAATAGCTTCAAAATATTCCACGTATTTTCACAAAGCTTTCGGGATTCCAATCATCAAACAATATAGAAAGGATGCAAAACCCGACGATCTCAAAAAGGGAAATAACGTGAAATTTTCGGAATTCGCTCAATTTATCATCGACACAGAATATAAAGGCGTAGCTCCACTAAACGAACATTGGTTACAACACTACAAACAATGCCACCCGTGCTTGGTCGAGTACGACTTCATCGGGAAATTCGAAACCGTTTCAGAAGATATCAAAAAAGTTTTGAAGAAATTAAAAGTTCCAACTTCGTTTTTCAAAGGCCCCATTGTCTCCGATTCGAGAATGATTTTGGAAAGCGTTTTGAAAAAGCAATACGGGACGCTCAACGGGCAGACTTTGAACAATTTGTATAAAGTTTATTCTGCGGACTACACACTTTTCGGATATCAGCATCCAAATTTTATGCACGACTTGATGGATAAAGCTCACGTTTATCACGATTACTGATTGGTTGATTGATTCAATTAATGTGACCGATCGTCTTAAAACGGTATTATGTCGGGGTGGACGTTATGTCAAAAAGGAAATCATAGATTTAGAATGTAAGATTATAGTATTTTTTTACTATTAGAAAATCTGTCAATTGTCAATTACTATTCTGGGTTGGGTTCCTGACCTCCCATAGTGGGCAGGGAGGTACTTACTGTGTCTATATCTGTTTTCCAACATGCTTACTGTCTTTGTCTTGGAATGAGATTACTTAGTTTTGTCCTGGCCCTAGCCGGATACCCTGGCCGCCAGGGAAACAGTCAAATGTAATGGGAGATGCTATTTATTTCCTTGTAAATCATCTCTTTGTTATGCACTGTATTATTTTTCCTTTTACAAATGTATGTTTTGTAAACAGTTGAGTGTGTTCCTCTTGGCGGGATAAGACATTTAGTGATCTCAATATAAGTACACTGATCGTGTGCTCTTGAATTCTACACCTGTTCCCTATTTGAACCAATTCTTCTTTGTCTTAATTTTTCTTTGATGCTTTAATTGTAATTCTAGAACTTTTACTATCCCATAATCTTCCTTTTTACTGGCGCTGATATGACCTAATTATGTTACAAGCGCTGTAAAACCCTTAAAAACAAACTTTCTACAGTAAATTCAGTTTTCAAAATCCAACCCATACAGACATAATACTATTTTGAGAGGATCGGCCACAAATCTAATTTATATTATTATATTGTTACTTCAGACAATGGTTTCTATTCTTGTTTGTAAATACGTTTTCTAGTATTTTTTAAAAAATGATTTAAGTTGTTATAAAATTCTGGTTTCCTCGTCCTTCATCACA
Source organism: Berghia stephanieae (assembly GCF_034508935.2). NCBI lineage: Eukaryota > Metazoa > Mollusca > Gastropoda > Nudibranchia > Aeolidiidae > Berghia > Berghia stephanieae. Next base: position 23,507,622 of record NC_088371.1, read on the forward strand.
AATCTCAATGTCTTGCATTATGATAATCATGAATTAATTAATCATCATTTTCTTGTTCCGCCATCAAAATTGTATTTAACAAACAGTATCATGTACTTAAATAAATCCACAAGTGTCGTTTTCATTTGTCATCATCATCATCATCATCATCATCATCATCATCATCATCATCATCATCATCATCATCATCATCATCATCATCATCATCAACAACAACAACACAAGTGAGAAAATGTAAAAATGAGAATTTTAAAATATTATTATGGAATAGTCCACTACCTTATATTTAATTTTGCCCAAATTAACTTTGACTATTTTTTAAAAATCTGTTTTTATTTTTCTCTATTCATTGTTATTGACGCCCATGGATATGTATTACCATAAATCATTACCATAAAACATTACCATTAAAGTTCACCGATCTCTCTTTGCGGATATTTGATCCTATACATGTCTTATTTGTACTTTAAAGCCATCAGCCTCGGGTTTAATCCCATTTAACTTAAATTTAATGTCTTGCTCAAGAACAAACAAATCATAAGAATAAAAAAGATGCCGACGGCGGGGTTCAAACCTGGTTCACCGGGTTGAAGTCTCGTGTCTTACCCATACCGCTATCTCGTCCTTTTGCTGCAGGGGTTTCTACGTCTGTACCGCCCCCATTTTGAACTAGTCGTCTTTCGTCTTACGTCTTCGGTGCTTCTGAGTGGAGGTGACGCAAGCTCCACAATAACCCCTTTCAACAACGCATGTAATATAGTATAATAGTTATAATAGATGACATAATAATTTATTATTTTCATAGAGCATCACCTGTACCAAGTGATGCCCAACGTGATTCATGAATCACTGTTATTAGCATTAAATTATTCAAATGTACTTAATATTTTTGATATGTTTATATTTTTGTCATCAATTATAAACGAGAAAAGAGAAGGGGGGAGAGTGACAAATGAATGAATGAATGAATACTATTATTATTGTAGTGAATAGATGGATGGAGAGAGAGAGAGAGAGAGAGAGAGAGAGAGAGAGAGAGAGAGAGAGAGAGAGAGAGAGAGAGAGAGAGAGAGAGAGAGGGAGGGAGGAAAGAACGCACAAGTTCAATAAATTTATTGTTAAGCATTTCAATAACATAAAAACTCCTTTTCACAATGGCGTTTGAACAAGATTTGATTGCCCTTGAAGGTGTATCTGTGTCAATACGTGTATCTGTGTCAATACGTGTATGTGTAGATGTGTTGTGTAAGGCGAACGGACTGTGTATCTGTGTGTACATGCGTATGGAAGTGTGTGTTTGCGTGTGTGTAGTGTGTAAAAAAAAACACAGTGTATATAAAGTTTGTGTTTATGAATAAATTACGGTGGGAATGCGGGGGAAATAACTTGATTTTTATCCTTTCATTTCATCATATTCTCCATTGCTTGTTTATAAAAGTACTACTATTAATATAATCCCAAGCAATTTTGTTTCCAAACTCATTTCATGTCAATTTGTTTCTAAGTCGTTTTATTTTCAAAGTCATATTTAAGTTATTTCCATATTACCCTTGTATAGATAGTATGCGCTTGGCTCCGGATTGCCATCCGGAAGTATAACGGACCAACACACAAAACTGTGTGTATCCATGAACGTTTATAGTCAGGTTAATACAGTTCAGTGAGCATTACTCATAAACGCGGAAGACAAAAACAATAACAAAGACCTGAGTGGCGTCATCTTCGAACTGTCTATTGATATATAGATAGAATGCGCTTGGCCAAGGAGTTCACAACATTGCCATCCGGAAGTATAACCGACCAACACACAAACTCTGTGTAACCATGAAATTTTATAGTCTGGTTAATACAGTTTAGTGAGAACAACTCACAAACGCGGATGGCAAAAACAATAACAAAGGCCTGAGTGACGTCATCTGCATACTATCTATATATAACATCCATGTCAAACTCTTCGACGATCTGTCTGCAGTCGTTCCGTTCGTAAGCGCTCAACTAACTGCGGCCGCTTTCCCTACATCCGTTTTTGACTTTTGAGCCTCCATGACGAGCTTGGATGTGCATTCTCTTCTCTCCCCTTGTTTATAGATAGAATGAAATTGACGTCACTCAGTTCTTTGTTATTGTTTTTTGCCACCCATGTTTATGAGTAATTATCACTAAACTGTATTATCCAAACTATAAAAATTCATGTTACACATAGTTTTGTGTTATACTTCCGGTTGGCAATGTTGTGAAATTCTTAGCCAAGCGCGTAATTGTTTATGAAAGAGTCAGTGCCAGACAGAAGATAGAAAAATACCATTAAAGTAATCATCGCCAAATATCAGCCTGCCTCAACTAGGGAATGGACCTTAGTCAGGCTGGGGTTTTTTTTAGGGATGGTTTGTTTTATCCTTCTATTTTTCTCTCTCCTTTAATCTTACACTCTTTCACACGCACACATACATACACATACATACACATACACACACATACACACACACATACACACACAAACACAAACACACACACATACACACACATACACACAACAAAACACAAACACACACATACACACATACACACACACACACACATACACATACATACACACACACACACATACACAAACACAAACACAAACACAAACACAAACACAACACAAACACAAACACACACATACACACATACACACACATACACACACATACACACACAAACACACACACATACACACACAAACACAAACACACACACTTTTTTCATATCTTTATCTTACACCAATACCTGCTCCATAATGTGTCACTTTGATATTTGTACAGTTCTGTTAATTCGACAATTGTGAACTAAAATTGGTTTGTTTATATATTATTATTATTATTATTATTATTATTATTATTATTTTTATTATTATTATTATTATTATTATATTATTATTATTATTATTATTATTATTATTATTATTATTTATTATTATTATTATTATTATTATTATTATTATTATTATTATTATTATTATTATTATTATTATTATTATTATCATTTTGTTTTTGTTATTTCTCTTTTGCTAAAGTGGAAAAAATTCAACGTGCAGGTCTAATTTACGAATGCAATTTTGGGCCGAGTTTAACATTGTTCGAATGGACAGTATTTTGTGTAAATTTTTTGAGATTTCCATGACAACGATGAGCTCATAATGAATTGGGTTATCAGACCTGCAAATAAGTGCACGTCGTAGAAATGTGTTGTTTGTGTGTGTGTGTGTGTGTGTGTTTGTGTGTGTATGTGTGTGTATGTGTGTGTGTTCTGTTGTCGATATATTGATTGAAATATGCTGATTGAAAAGTCTACTTAACAAAGCCATAATATTATTCATGTTATAAACGATTACTATTCTTATTACGAGAAATACGTTGTAAGTAATGGAAATGATGAGCAGACATTTTGACTCAGTGTCTCAAAACGGTTTTATTATGTTGGAACGGGTTTGGTGGTGAACAATGAATAGGAAGTAGCCAGAAATACATTGTGACGTTCAAATCCCTCTTATTTCACAACCAGAAGGAAATGAGTTAACACTATCCAACAATTTATTGAACTCATTGAACAATCTGAGACATTTGGAAGTTTCAAAACTTTTTCTTCTTCTTCCATTAATCCCAAAGCTCTGGGTGGGGTTCTTGACCTCCCATAGTGGGCAGGGAATATACTATGTCTTCTATCCCCCTATATCTGTTTTCCAACATGCTTTCTGTCTTTGTCTTGGAATGAGATTGCTTGGTTTTGTCCTGACCCTGGCCGGATTCTCTGGCTGGGATGGAAACAGTATAATGTATAGATAGTTTTGGGAGATGATATTTATTGTCTTGTAAATCACATCTCTGTTTTGGACTGCATTATGTTTTGTTTACACATTATATATGATTTGTAAACATTTGAGTGTATTCATTTAGTGGGGAGCCGTGCTTGTCTGGATCAGACTTTTAGGTGATCTCAAACTAAGTACACTTATGGTGTGCTCTTGGAATCTAAATCTGTTCCCTATTTGAACCAGTTCCCCTTTGTCTTACTTTTTCCTGAAGTCCTTTCAATTGTACATCTAGAATCTTTTCACTATCCAATTTTCTTCCATTTTTACTGGCGCTGATATGACCTAAGTGTGTTTCAAGCGCCCTAAATCCCTTAAAAAACAAACATACATATCTGGTTCAACCTGAGGTAATACCGTTTCGAGACGTTGGGTTACAAATACTAGACTCATAATAATAATAATGATATATAATATAATAAGTGATTTGTTTGTACACAAGAGGGCTCAATGCTATTCTGCCGTACTAAAAAAAAACCCCATATTTAAAAAATTGGCCAGAAAACTCGTCCTTCAAATACGATCGATTTAAATGGTTCTCATCTTGGCAAAAAACTCTCAAACCTGGGACTTCGCGAAGTCCCAGGTTTGAGAGTTTTTTGCCAAGATGAGAGCCATTTAAATCGATCGATATTTGAAGGACGAGTTTTCTGGCCAAATTTTTAAACATGGTTTTTTTCTAAAGTACGGCAGTATGGTAGTTACAATCATTGTAATATTCATTATATCGTGTTTGTTAATGCTACCATGAATACTACTGGTGTTTCATTCTTATCATTGTAAATTCTCTCCCTATTATTAGTGTTATTAATTGATGTATTATTTATTATTGTCATCATCATCATCATCATCATCATCATCATCATCATCATCATCATCATCATCATCATCATCATCATCATCATCATTATCATTATCATCATCATCAATATCATCATCATTATCATATCATCATCATCATCATCATCATCATCTCATTATTCATTATCTATTATTATATATTATCTATCATTATCATTTATATTATTATTATTATTATTATAGTTATATTATATTATATTATTATTATATATATTATTATTATTATATTATTATTATTATTATTATTATTATTTTCATTATCATTATCTTATTATAATAATAATAATAATAATATTATTATTATTATTATTATTATTATTTATTATTTATTATTATTAATTATTAAATATCTATTATTATTATTTATTATTATATTATTATTATTATTATTATTATTAATAATAATATCATTATTATTATTATTATTATTATTATTATTATTATTTATTATTATTATTATTATATATTATTATTATTATTATTATTAATATATTATTATTGAAATGAACAAATATAAAAACATACACAAAAACAAATAGATAAGAACAAAGTGAATACTGATGATTTTCACGATGTGTTTTCCTGATGAGGAATCGGGAAAACGTTTTGGGATCAATAAAGCAAAAAATCACCGGTGTAAAAATTCATACCTGGGTTTTCTTGGATTATTTCAACACGTAGTCTCTTAGAGCCTTAAGGCTGGGGTGAACGGGACGTCACTTGGGTCTTCCATATCCCTGAGTTGTCTTGGATTATGTGTGACCCCTCGCCAAAACTGTATTACATTATGTACGTATTATTAAGATGTTATTAAGTCAAATTCATGTTAAACTGGTCAAAGATTAGAATGGTCGCTAATTAGCACAATATAATATAAATTATCTCACATAAAATACATTCATTCTCCACATAAAATATAAATTCATCCAAATAATATAACATTCATTCCACAATGAATATAACATTCTTCACAATATATAAACATTATTCTCACAAATATACATGCATTCTCACATAAAATACATCATTTCACATAGAAATCATTTCAAAAATAAACATCATTTCCAATAATTACATTCATCTCCATATAAATAATCTCTCCACAATAAATACATTCATTTTCCACTAAATTACATTCTGATCACATAAGCATAAAATCACACCTGATTCTGGCTAAATCATTTTAGCTTAATCGTCCGCATAAACCGTTTGAGGAGGTCACATTTCAACGAGAAGTTCTGGATGGGGTTCCTGATCTCCCATAGTGGACAGGGAGGTACATACTGTGTCTTCTATCAACCTGAGTTGTCTTGGATTATTTCAACAAGAGGTTCGCGGGTGGTTGGATGGGAGCATCACCCTTGAATCATATACCTATGATGTTCGCATGGGTGTACGATCCGATAGTGATGTCGTTTCTTCTTCTCTTTACTAGCCTATCCTGCTTCTTTGGTTTGTGATTGTATTTTTGACAGGGGATATTTTTTTCTGTAAATCTTCTGTCTGTTTGTTCTTGGTTATTTATAATTTAGCTTATGATATCTTTAGGTTATGATTTTGATTTAAAATTGTACTATTTTTGTTGGATTGCTTGTTTTTTTGTTTCAGCGGTCTCTCATATAACCTCAATTGTGTTGGAAGAGACCTAAAGCAACAAACAATCAAACAATCAAAAAAACAAGAGGTTTCTTAGAGACACAGACCAGAGATAGGGGTCTGTGCTAGAACTTTTTGCTATTCCAATTTCTTCCTTTTTACTGGCGCTGAAATGACCTAAATGTGCCACAAGCACCGTAAAACCGTTAAAAACAAACACATTTCAACAAGTAGTCCGTAGAGCCTTAAGGCTGGTATGAGGTTTTGATCTCCAGTGGTGGTCAGGATGTCACTTGCTGTGTCTTCTTCCATACCGCGGATGGCAAAAACAATAACAAAGGCCTGAGTGACGTCATCTGCATACTATCTATAGATAGTTCGAAGTTGACGTCACTCAGATCTTTGTTATTGTTTTTTTTTTTTTTTTTTTTTTCCATCCACGTGTATGAGTAATTCTCACTGAACTGTATTAACCTGACTATAAACGTTCATGGATACAAACAGTTTTGTGTGTTGGTCCGTTGTAATTGTCTTGGGTTTTTTCAACAAGAGGTTCCTTCTGGGTGGGGTTCCTGGCCTCCTATAGTGGGCAGGGGGGTACATACTGTGTCTTCTATCCCCCTATGTCTTGATGAGACTTTTAGGTGATCTCAAACTAAGTACTTTGATAGTATGCTCTTGGAATCTACATTTGTGCCCTATTTGAACCAATTCACCTTTGTCTTCCTTTTTCTTGGGTCCTTTAATTGTAATTCTAGAACTTATTACTATCCCATTTTCTTTTATTTTCTTTCTTTTTACTGGCGCTGATATGACCTATATGTGTTGCAAGCGCCGTAAAACCCTTAAAAATAAACAAACAAAACAGGAGTTCTGAGAGCCACGGGAAGAGAGAGGGGTCTATGCTTAGGGCCATCAGGCTAGGATGGGGTTTTGAACTCCAATGGTGGGCAGGATGTATCTGGGTTAGTCTTCTATCCCCTTGTATCTGTCTTTTTTCCAATTGCTTTCTGTCTTTGTCTTGGAATGATATTACTTGGTTTTGTCTTGACCCTTGGTTGAGAGGGAAACAGTCAAATGCTGGGTGGGATTCCTGTTTTTGTATTTGTGCGATTGATTTGGTTGGAAGAAATGGTGAGTATTTTACTTAAAGGCATGTCATCAATTTGCGGCTATGTGGTGTGGTATGACACTCATTTTTTGGATCGGAAGCCCATAAGTTCGAACCTCGCTCAGCGCATAATTAAAAGGCTCTTTTCTCACATTCTCTCACCGTAATCAGGTATAAAATAAGTACCTGGCCCTTAACAGTAGTAGCGTAGTAGCGTTCTCTCTTTAGATAGTATGCAGATGACGTCACTCAGGCCTTTGTTATTGTTTTTGCCATCCGCGTTTGTGAGTTGTTCTCACTAAACTGTATTAACCAGACTATAAAAGTTCATGGTTACACAGAGTTTGTGTGTTGGTCCGTTATACTTCCGATGGCAATGTTGTGAACTCCTTGGCCAAGCGCATTCTATCGATAGGGAAAATTGCAATATCGCCTTGCAGGCGTCATGTCTCATTCTATAGATAGAATGCGCTTGGCCAAGGAGTTCACAACATTGCCATCCGGAAGTATAACGGACCAACACACAAACTCTGTGTAACCATGAACTTTTATAGTCTGGTTAATACAGTTTTGTGAGAACAACTCACAAACGCGGATGGCAAAAACAATAACAAAGGCCTGAGTGACGTCATCTGCATACTATCTATAGATAGTATGCACTTGGCTAAGGAGCTCATAACATTGCCATCCGGAAGTATAACGGAGCAACACACAAAACTGTGTGTATCCATGAACGTTTATAGTCAGGTTAATACAGTTCACTGAGAATTACTCATACACGTGGATGGCAAAAAAAAAAAAAAAAAAAAAAAACGATAACAAAGATCTGAGTGACGTCAACTTCGAACTATCTATAGATAGTATGCAGATGACGTCACTCAGGCCTTTGTTATTGTTTTTGCCATCCGCGTTTGTGAGTTGTTCTCACCAAACTATATTAACCAGACTATTAACGTTTATGGTTACACATAGTTTGCGTGTTGGTCCGTTATGCTTCCGGATGGCAATGTTGTGAACTCCTTGGCCAAGCGCATTCTATCTATATAAGAATAAATTCTCCAAAAGCTCAATGATCATGGTCGACGATTACACATCGTTTCTGTGTGTTAGTTATTGTTGTGAAAACTGTTCACTATTATGGTCACCCCTGTGTGTATCATCGGGGTCGAATGAGTAAATATCTGGGGAGTGACATGAGTGTGTAGTTGGTGAGACAGAGAGAGAGAGAGTTAAAGTGGTCAGTTAGTAAGAAGAGAGAATGAAGGTAACGGAATGTTTTGTAATAAGAAGGCTTGGGGAATCAAAATGTTGTATTAATTAAGATTAAAGTTGTTCTTTGTTGTTGAAAGATCGAGTTTATTTTAATTATTCCTGATCTTCCGCCGTTACCATTGTTTTGTTGGGCAGAACTGGTGAGTATTTTTTTAAATTCAATTTTAGTGATACAATGACCACCCAAACGACACAAAAAGAATATTTGTGTTAATAGGCTCCAACAGTCGTGACGTCACTTCTCTCGTAATGACGCATTGTAACTTAGTAACCGGTTCTAAACTATCGGAACAATGGCGGACACCCTTATGAAATAAATAATTTTCCGACGAGCATAAAAATGTATCCAGAGGAGAAAAACAACGTTATAAATCTGATCATGTTTTGACTTTTATATATTCTGATCACATGACTTGTGAAAAAGTTCTAGCCAGCATGAAGAATAAAAAGTACCGATTTTCTTTGTTTAGAACCAAGCTGCTGGTTGCTGGGCGGACGTGACATCAGACTATTGAATCCCATTGCAGATGAATACCGACTCTTGCTTTGTTTGTTTGTTTGTGTGTTCTCAATAGTACACGTTCGAGTCTTGATACATTTTCGGTCCTACTTGAGATAAGCTAAGTGTTTTGTTGTTTTTTTTTGTTTGTTTGTTTTTTTTTAGTTTTTAAGGGTTTTAGGGCGCTTGCACCATATTTAGGTCATATCAGCGCCAGTAAAAAGGAAGAAAATGGTAGTAAAAAGTTCTAGAATTACAATTAAAGCACCCAAGAAAAGGTAAGACAAAGGGAAACTGGGAACAAATAGGGATCAGATGTAGATTCCAAGAGCACACCACTAATGTACTTAGTTTGAGATCACCTATAAGTCTCATCCGGACACAAGCACAAAATCCAACAGAGAGGAATACACTCAAATGCTTACATTATACACTAAAAATAACAAATATAATAACACATAACAGAGATGATTTACAAGGAAAAAAATATAATCTCCCAAAACAATAACTATGCATTTGACTGTTTCCCTCCCAGCCAAGACTCCAACCAGGGCCAGGACAAAACTAAGTAACCTCATTCCAAGACAAAGACAGAAAGCATGTTGGAAAACAGATATAAGGGGATAGAAGACACAGTATGGACCTCCCTGCCCGCTATGAGAGGTCAGGATCCCCACCCAGAAGCTAAGTGTGTTATCATGAATATAATATAATATGTGTCAATTATGTGTAACTCATAATGTCTTTATGAAAACTCGCTCAGTAATAGGATTCAAAAGTCGTAACGTCACTTCCTACATAATGACGCATGGTAACTTAGCAACACTGGCTCTAAACTATCGGAACAATGGCGGACGCCCGTATGAAATATTTCTCTGGCGGGCATAAAAGGTATCCAGAGGGGGAACAACCACATAAATTTGATCATGTTTTGACTTTTACACATTCTGATCACAAGGCATATGAAAAGTTCTAGCTAGCATGAAAAATAAAAAGTAATGATTTTCTTTGTTTAGAACCAAGATGGCCGCCGTTACCGGGCGCGTGACATCAGACTATTGAATCGTATTAATTGTAAACAGTGCGTTATTGTTTTCACGATACATATCGTGACATTCTTGTGTGAAGATGGTGGCTGGTGAAATAGTCAGGGAAGAGGAGGAGTCTCATAGGGGTTCTTATGCAAGTAAGATTTTGTTTGGATTTTTTTATTATGGACAGTAAGTGAAAATGACGAAGATTGAAATAATAGCTAAGCAAATGTATATAGATAACGTAATAGTAGTAGTGGTGGTGGTGGTGGTGGTGGTGGTGGTGGTAGTAGTAGTAGTAGTAGTAGTAGTTGTAGTAGTAGTAGTAGTAGTAGTAGTTATAATAGGAGGAGGAGTGGTAGTAGTAGTAGTGGTAGTTGTAGTGGTAGTAGTGGTAGTAGTAGTAGTAGTTGTTGTTGTTGTTGTATTAGTAGTAGTAGTAGTAGTAGTAGTAGTAGTAATAGGTGTAGTAGTAGTAGTAGTAGTAGTAGTAGTAGTAGTAGTAGTAGTAGTAGTAGTATTTAGCAGTAGTCGGTAGTAGTTGTTAGTAGTTAGTAGTAATTAATAGTAGTTAGTAGTAGTAGTAGTAGTAGTAGTAGTAGTAGTAGTAGTAGTAGTAGTAGTAGTAGTAGTAGTTGTAGTAGTAGTGGTTGTGGAAGGACATCCGTAGTTTCACAGCACCTAAACAGAAGATTGTATTATTATCGGGGGGGGGGGGGGGGGATACACTCCGGAGAGGACATTCCTAGTTTCACAAAATTTTAATTATATCACCTTATCTGCCGTACTCTGGAAAAAGCCATATTTAAAAATTTGGCCAGAAAACTCGTCCTTCAAATATCGATCGATTAAATGACCGTCATCGTTGCAAAAACTCTCAAACCTGGGACTTCGCGAAGATTGGGTTTTTCCAGACTACGGCAGTAATCTTTTAACCATTATGGACTTTCAATAAGTTGCAATGTCCAATAAATATCATTATTTAAGATAAGTTTCATTTTCATAAGTGATGCGACTTTTTCTAATTTAAAAAAAAAACATTTTGTCGAGTCGGTTGTTGTTTACGATTCTTGATGACGCCATTATTATATACTGTGTTTCCCGTCAGTTTCAATTTTGTGTCGTGAACGGATTTCTCCATCTAGTTCACGATAGATAAATTATAGGAAATAATAAAGAAAAAGGCTCCACCGAAGTGGGCGTTCTCCATATTTGTAAAGGACATATAGATAGAATGCGCTTGGCCATGGAGTTCACAACATTGCCATCCGGAAGTATAACGGACCAACACACAAACCCTGTGTAACCATGAACTTTTATAGTCTGGTTAATACAGTTTAGTGAGAACAACTCACAAACGCGGATGGCAAAACAATAATAAAGGCCTGAGTGACGTCATCTTCGAACTATCTATATGGGCGGTTAAAAAATGCCATGTATCAAGGCATCGCGCGAATAGTTCGGGTATGTTCGTCCGGTAATAAAAACAGAGTCAACACTTGACAATCTAATTTTAATCAACAATCCATTATGGGTTTCGTAGTTAGAAGAGCTTGGGAAATGAATGAAACCCCGTTTTTATACACGTTGTGACGTCACAAACTCACGGGAAGAAACAACACATAACAGTGAATTGAACTCACCATGACACCCAAGATTATCCAACATGAAAACAATTCACAACAACAACTTAATAGCCAAATAACAACAAACATTGAAACACAACAACAAACACGTTCCCACAATCGCAAATGTTGACAAACATTATTTCATCAGGCTACCGTGGCTCTAGATTTTTCTTTTATAGATAGTATGCAGATGACGTCACTCAGGCCTTTGTTATTGTTTTTGCCATCCGCGTTTGTGAGTTGTTCTCACTAAACTGTATTAACAAGACTATAAAAGTTCATGGTTACACAGAGTTTGTGTGTTGGTCCGGTATACTTCCGGATGGCAATGTTGTGAACTCCTTGGCCAAGCGCATTCTATCCATAGATAGTATACGCTTGCCTAAGAAGCTCACAACATTGCCATCTGGAAGTATAACGGATCAATTCACAAAACTATGTGTAACCTTGACTTGCACGTTTCTAGTCTGGTTGATGCAGTTCAGTGAGAATTACTCATAAGCATGGATGGGCAAAAAAAGAAAAAAATATAAACAATAACAAAGACCTGCGTGACGTCAACTTCGTCCTGTCCATATGATAAATATTTGTTTCTGGGTGGGGATCCTGATCTCCCATAGTGGGCAGGGAGGTACTTGCTGTGTCTTCTCTACCCCTATTCATGATTTCCAATTGCTTTCTGTCTTTGTCTTGGAATGATATTACTTAGTTTTGTCCTGATTATGACCGGAGTCCTTGGCTGGGAGGAAAACAGTCGAATGTATAGTTATAGTTTTGGGAGATGATATTTTTTTCCTTGTACATCATCTCTCTGTTATGTATTATTATATTTGTTATTTTGAATTTATAATGTCAGTATTTGAGTGTATTCCTCTTAGTGGGGGCCTCTGTTCGTATCTGGATGAGACTTTTAGGTGATCTCAAACTAAGTACATTGATTGTATGCTCTTGGAATCTACACCAATCCTTATTTGTACAATTCCCCTTCGTCTTACCTTTTCTTGGGTGCTTTATTTGTAATTCTAGAACTTTTTACTATCCAATTTTCTTCCTTTTTACTGGCGCTGATATGACCTAAATGTGCTGCAAGCGCCGTAAAAACGTTAAAAACAAAACAAAAAACATAAATATTTGTTTAACACATCATTCTTCCTCAGGCCAATAAGAGACGATCATACCACATGTCGTTGGATGTGGACCGTATATCTTTGTGTTTACCTGTTAGGAAAACTATCCTCTGATTTCGTACTGGCCTTCATGTCGTTCGGAAACTACAACCCCGGATGGAGATGCCTGGACTCCAACGTCACCACAGACATTCCACAAAGACCCACCACGACAAAAGACTATACAACACCAGATTTGAATGTCTTACAGGATAATGTCTACACACCCAGGGGGATTTATCAGAAAGACGTGATTTCAACGTCGTCATCAAAATATATCACAGACAATTGCACACTTTTTGATTCCTGTCAAAATATTGAATTCAGTGGAGTATTCTTTGTAGAAGGAACTGGATTCTTTCTCTTATCACGTCGTTGGAGTTCATAGGGGTGGCCTTTGGAGCAACTTTCGTAGGGCATATAGGAGACGCTATAGGGAGAAAGAAGACAATGTACGCCACTCCGATATTGACTTGCATTCTCAATAGTTGCTTCAATTTACGTAACTTCGTGGGAGATGTTTGCAGTTATCCAGTTTTTCTAGGGTTTGTCCTTAACCGGTTTTACAATATTTCTTTCCTTGAATTTGTTACAATAAAATGGAGGAGTCCATTTGGAAACTAGCCAGTATTCGCTGTCCTGACGATCCTCTTTGCTGCTGTCAGTATGGTACTCAAGGACTGGCGTCATAATCGTGTGGTTGGAGCAATCATCTCAGGAGTCGCGTTCTTACCAGCCTTGTGGCTACCCGAGTCTTCGATAGCTTGAGATAAACAATAAAACTTCTAGTTTGAAAATGCTGTTCGAAAAATTGCGAAATTAAATTGTAAGACTATGCCACCTCTGGAAAATATGAGCATTGCAAAACCCGCTGCAAAATAGACCAACGTGTTACGGACTCTAGCAATGAAAGTCATGAATTTGACAATGAAAAAACAAAATTATGTGTACAAAGTAAAACGCATTATAAGTTCTTTTATCTGTTTAACTCTCTCCTTGCCAGCTATTTTTAGAATCTCCCCCGAAAATTCACACCCACCCAACAAAAGATAAACGTTTCCTAATGAAACAAGAAAGTAACAAGTGCATTCTATACAGAATGTTGTTCAGTAAAATAATGTCTACAATACAGTGTTCAGTGTTTATAGCTGTAATCAAAGCATTTCTTTACATTTTGTAATGTACAAGAGAAAACAGAATGAGAAAAACTGTCGGTTGCATCGTAACGAATGTGACGATTTTCCTATGGGTGGTAAGGAAAGGTTTAATCCAGCGTACAGAAAATATACATTACTTTTAGTCCTACCCTTGTTTTCTGCAATTTGATTAATTTCGCATTGAGTTTTGGAGTCGAGGCGTTAAGCGGTGGTTTCTTTATAAACTTGATCATAAATTTCAAATTGCTTGTGCGCCCGGAGCCATGAATTTTCCAAATATAGGGAATGAGATTAGCGGAAGAGTAGCGTCCCTTGATTGGACGTCACCCATAGTCTGTGACGTCACCGGCGGAAAAGTTATTAGAGAGAGAACGTCATGTTGATTTTTCGCATGCGTCTCTCGTCCTGTTTGTTAACAGCTGCCTGTTTTCATTAACTGGCATCCACAATTAATCTCATCATGGCCGGCCTATCCATCTTGTGCTGTGGACTCATTACGTAATTTCCGGAAACTACAGGGAGACAACTTGATTATCTATGTGATCCACACACGCAGGAGTGAGCTAGGTACAGGATAATATCGAATTTTAGCCACAAACCCGAAACGTTGGGATATTTCTTTTCGATTCGATATTTATATTATGTGAGTCTATGTGGTCTAGTGGTATGACACTCGCTTTCAGACCGGAAGGTCCTGGGTTCGAGCCAGGCTCGGCGCATAGTTGTGTCCTTGGACAAAAAAAAACAGTTTAAAAAAAAGTAGACCATTTTTATAGGGCAATATCCACTAAACGTGCTCAAAGCCCTTTACAAAGGGTCCCTGGCCAACACGTAACATGTAGAACGAGACATGTCCGCTGTTGGGCGATATTACATTTTTTTTCAGACAGAGACAATGCTGTTAACGGTCAGGTACTCATTTTACACCTTGGTACGGTGAGAGATAGTGAGAAAAGAGCATTTTCCAAGGACTCAACTATGCGCCGAGCAAGGCTCGAACCCAGTACCTTCAGATCTGAA
>NC_088371.1:23527812-23537812 GCF_034508935.2 Berghia stephanieae
CCCCTTTGTCTAACTTTTCTTGGGTGCTATAATTGTACATCTATACTTTTTTTGGTATCCAATTTTCTTCTTTTTTACTGGCGCTGATATGACCTTAACGTGTTGCAAGCGCCGTAAAAACCTTAAAAAAAAAAAAAAATACTGAATCCAGAGGGTACGGTATTCCTGATGTTTACCCATTTTTTATGTGCCAGTTTCATAATTGTGTCTGATTTGTCTCACAAAAATAAAACACTGATGACATTAAGGTCTTTCAATAGTTTCCTCAAAAACTGTATATCAATATTTCATTGTTGTGGGGAATATTATTAAAACGAAAGTATATTATAGTTGAAGTAAACAAACAAACAAACAAACAACCATGTCATAAATGTTATAATATTTAATTTATTAATATTTCAATATCAGTATTACAATAATCATCAATAACAATATTATCATTATCAATATTATGAATAGTTATATCACAAGACACCCAAGCGACAGACTGTGGCACGCTTTTTCCATTTGTGCAATATGGCTGCCGTAAGCATGCGCAAAGCAGCTCTCTTTCTCCAAGTAGAAATGTGGCGAAATTGACTAGTGTCTACTTTGGACATTTTGGTAACATAAACGATGATTAAAAAGCATTGTCTCTGTAATAATCAATAGCCTCAGTGAGGTTACAACCTTATACAAATTTGCCCATTCACTCACTCACTCATTCCCATAACCAGATGGTTGTCGGGGGGAATTGTGGGATACAGCCTTCACAACACAGTGCCACTCAATATCTGGGTCATTGACTCTCTCTGTCATCTCATATAGCGTCAATCCGGTCCATTCTTTGATGTTCCAGCCACACATTATCTGGGTCATTGACTCTCTCTGTCATCTCATACAGTGTCAATCCTGTCTATTCTATGATGTTATTTTCCTTTGTCTTCCTCTTCCGTCTTTGACCTTCCATCGTACCTTGTATGACTGTCTGTCATAGTTGATCATGAACACATACACTTTAACAGATCCATGTCAAATTTAATTATGTTATGACCATTCTTACAAATATTCGGCAATTTACCCATCATCTCATCATCATCATGTCAACTACCTATTATTTATTTTTAGTTATTATTATTATTTTATTTTTCTATTTTATTATTTTATCTTTTATTACTTCATTATTATTATCTATTGTTTTTATAATAAGGGCAGTTGTTACATCGAGTAATTTATACCAAAATACTCAGGTAAAATATCATATCATATCACTTTTTAACAGATCCCATGTAAAATTTAAATATATTTATGATACCTTCTTCTACAAATATTCGGCAAATTATCATCATCATCATCATCATCACCACTACCACTATTATTATTATTATTATTATTATTATTATTATTATTATTATTATTATTATTATTATTATTATTATTATTATTATTATAATAAGGGCAGTTGATATACATCGAGTAATTTATAACCAAATACTCCAAGAGTATAATATATCAATATCATATCAAAAACCCGATCGACAGTGAACTCCATAACTCAGTATATGGATTTGATGAATACGTTTTTAATTGATCTATTTTTTAATGCCTATTATGTAGATGATGACCATAGTTCAGGTCATATCTAGAATGCTTGACCCGAACATTTCTTCTTTTTTGCAGGGTATTTAAAGACCTTTGAACTTAGCAACCTTTATCATGACAAGCCAAAGTGATACCAGGCTGCTAGAAGCTGTGGACTGTAAAAAGTCGAACAAAAATGAATATAACAGCTTTAAGAAAAAAGAACAAAATACCAAACACTGAACGTTTCGGGATCAAAACCCTTCTTCAACCAACAACAACAACAACAACAAACAACAATAAAGGCATAAATTGATCACTAAATTCCAGATAGACGACAGAGAGGACCTAAGAAATATCTCTGTCGTCTATCTGGAATGTATTTAATGTCTTTATTGTTTTTTGTTGTTGGCTGAAGAAGGGTTTTGAGCCCGAAACGTTCCGTGTTTGGTATAAACTTGTTATTTTTTGAAGCTGTTATATTGATTTTTGTTTATTACTTATTATGACATTATGTGTTATGTTATGTTATAGTTTTATTGACAAAAAATATACATTTTTGTTGGGTTGAAGAAATATCCATTTGTTCAAATTTTAGATATGATGTGTTTGATTGTCTCTTGTGAGCTGGAATTACACTGGTAAATTAAAAACATATATCGGTGCGGCTATGTGTTCTTGTGGTATGACACTCGCTTTCGGATCGGAAGGTTATGAGTTCGGGCCTCGTCGGCGTATAGTTGAATCATTGGAGAAGGCTCTTTACTCGCATTCTCTCACCGTACTCTGGTGTACTCATTAGTACCTGGCCGTTAACAGCGTTGTATCTGTCCGAAAAAAAATGAAATGTCGCCTAACAGGCGACATGTCACGTCCTACATGTTAAATGTTGCTATTGGCCATGGACCCCTTGTGTAGCGCTATGAGCACGTTTAGTGGATTTTGCACTATATAAAGGCTCAATTGTTTTTGTTTTTAAGGGTT
This sequence comes from Berghia stephanieae, assembly GCF_034508935.2. Classification (NCBI taxonomy): domain Eukaryota; kingdom Metazoa; phylum Mollusca; class Gastropoda; order Nudibranchia; family Aeolidiidae; genus Berghia; species Berghia stephanieae. The sequence continues at coordinate 23,530,357 of NC_088371.1, forward strand.
TTACGGCGCTTGTTTGTTTGCTTGTTTGTTTTTAAGGGTTTTACGGCGCTTGTAACACATTTAGGTTATATCAGCGCCAGTAAAAAGGAAGAAAATGGGATAGTAAAAAGTTCTAGAATTACAATTAAAGCACCCAAGAAAAAGATAGACATAGGGGAACTGGGAACAAATAGGGATCAGATGTAGATTCCAAGAGCAAACCATCAATGTACTTAGTTTGAGATCACCTATAAGTCTCATCCGGACACATGCACAAAATCCAACAAAGAGGAATACACTCAAATGCTTACATTATACATTGAAAATAACAAACATAATAGTACATAACAGAGAGATGATTTACAAGGAAAAAAATATCATCTCCCAAAACAATAACTATGCATTTGACTGTTTCCCTCCCAGCCAGGAGTCCGACCAGGGCCAGGACAAAACCAAGTAATCTCATGCCAAGACAAAGACAGAAGGCATGTTAGAAAACAGATATAAGGGGATAGAAGACACAGTATGTACCTCCCTGCCCGCTATGGGAGGTCAGGATCCCCACCCATAAAGGCTCAATATTAAACATGATATTCCCTAGTACGACATAAGCGTTTTACACAATTTATAGCTGAAATTCTGAGTGGGTCTTTTAATTCACTCAACCCTACCGCTGAGCCACGCTGTCCCTGTACTCCCTAGCGGGCACGGAAGCACTTACTGTTTATCTGTTTCCCAACTGGCTTTCTGTCTTTGTCTTGAATTAAGTTTACATTGGTTTTGTCCTGGCCCCAGCCGGAATCTTGGCTGAGAGGGGCACAGTTGAAAGTATAGTTATAGTTTGGGGATATGATAATTTTGTTCCAGTTGCAAGTCATCTCTCTTGTAATGTAGTTACATTTTTTTTGTAAATGTCATTGTCATGATTTGTAGACATAACGGTGCTGCTTACGACACATTTAGATCATTTCAGCGCCAATAAAAAGGAACAAAATGAGATAGTACAAAAAATGTCAAAGAGGAATGATTCAAATAAATTGTTGTTTTTGTGTTTAAGGGTTTTACGGCGCTTGCAACACATTTAGGTTATATCAGCGCCAGTAAAAAGGAAGAAAATGGGATAGTAAACAGTTCTAGAATTACAAATAAAGCACCCAAGATAAAGTAAGACATAGGGCAATTGGGAACAAATAGGGATCAGATGTAGATTCCAAGAGCACACTATCAAAGTACTTAGTTTGAGACCACCTATAAGTCTCATCCGGACACAAGCACAAAATCCAACAAAGAGGAATACACTCAAATGCTTACATTAAACATTAAAAACAACAAATATAATAATACATAACAGAGAAATGATTTACAAGGAAAAATATATCATCTCCCAAAACAATAACTATGCATTTGACTGTTTCCCTCCCAGCCAGGACTCAAACGAGGGCCAGGAAAAAAACCAAGTAATCCCATTCCAAGACAAAGACAGAAAGCATGTTGGATAACAGATATAAGGCGATAGAAGACACAGTATGTACCTCCCTGCCCGCTATGGGAGGTCAGGATCCCCAATTCAAATAAATAAATTATATAAATAAATTCACTATATTCATCCCTAAGGTGAATTTTTTTCTTTGGGATCTATTCCAAGGAAAGACTGGAATACCCCGGGAGTTAGCCGCAGTTCAGCGCCGCAAAGTGAGCTCAGGCTATGTGACTTGCTTAAGGCCACACAGAGCGACGAATAATCGCACTCGGTACCTTTCAGGTATGAAACAAAGACTGTACCGCTGAGCCCGCTGTCCCATAGGGAACAGATATCGATTCCAAGAGCACACTATCAGTATACTCAGTTTGAGAATAACTAAAACTCATCCAGACACAAACACACGTCCCAACTAAGAGGAGCACACTCAAATAACAATACATAAACGATTTCCAAGGAAAAAATATAATCTCCTAAAACTCTAATTATTCATTTTGACTGTTTCCCTCTGAGCCAGGGATTCCGTCCAGGGCCAGGACAAAACTAAGTAATCTCATTCCAAGACAAAGGCAAGCAAGTTGGAATACAGATAATAATATAGGGGACAGAAGACACAGCAAATGCCTCTGTGATCACTGTTCACTCTGTCTCGAGCACCAGTCGAAAGCAGAAAGGATTAAGTGAAGCGATTGTGGTTATGTTGTTGTTGTAGTAAATTATGTGCCGCTATGTGGCCTATTGGTATCACACTCGCCTTTGGATTCGAAGGTCCTGGATTCGAATCCCGAGCGGCACTATTTCAGTCATTGGAAAAGGCTCTTTGCTCACATTCTTTTACCATACGAAGGTATAATCTTCAATGAGTCACTTACATTTATCGTGCTGGTGAGCCAGGGTTTCAGGCCCCCCCCCCCCCCCTTCCACACACACACACACACACCCCTCCCTCCCCAATAGTGGGCACGGAGGTCACTTGCCTTGTCTTCTATACCCCTATATCTATTTTCCAATTTGCATTCTCTCTTTGTCTTGGAATGAGATTACTTGGTTTTGTCCTGGCCCTTGTCGGAGTCTCCTTTGTTGAGACGGAAACAGTCAAATGTTTAGTATTAGTTTTGGGAGATGAATTTTTTTTCCTCTTGTAAATTATCTCTCTGTTATGTATTGTATAGTTCAAGCATTTGAGTGCGTTCCTCTCAGTAGGATTTTGTGTTTGTGTCCGGATGAGACTTTTAGGTGACCTAAAGTTATCCACAATAATACTAGTATGCTCTTGGAATCTACATCTTATCCCTATTTGTATCATTTCGCTTTGTCTTACTTTTCTTGTGTACTGTTAATTGTAAATCTAGATCTTTTTTTTTAAGCATATCTCATTTTCTTCCTTTTTACTGACGTTGAAATGACATAAATGCATCGCAAACCATAGACGTTGTCAACAGAGAGCCTTACACTAGAACCCTCTAGGACTTGTTGTTTGACGTCATTTTATTTAGGTTTTTTTGCACCGTCTAGTGAGTTGTCGTTTGTTGAGCTCCCTCAAGGAAACAAGTGATCCCATTGGTCTGGTTGAACTATTGAATGCAACTCACGATTTGTTTTCTTTTATGGCCAAAGACTTGTCTTTTGACGTCATTTTTTGGTCAGTGTCAGGTTATAAGTTCACGTTGGCTACGCACAAACACCATAAAACCATTAAAACCAAACAAACAAAACATATGTTACAATGAATGACATAATCAGTTGGATGGTGAAAGGGTTTGAACTGAGATATTCCAAGTTTAGTTAGAAGGTCAATGTTTATCAAAAATGAGTTCTTGTCATACATGATTAAATCAATCCTTTTTGTACATTTTCTGGAAATATCAAAGTTTAATTTCACTTCAAAACATATTTTACAGCTGGTCAAGTTGAAAGAATATGAAATTTGAGTAAAGTTGCTGGATAATTTTCCCATACATCTGACCATAATTTCATGAAAAATCACCCAAATTACTTCAAATAAAGATTAAAATGCTCTGGGGAGCATATTCTTTCAGAAAATGCAAAAAATGCAAATCCAAAATTATCACCTTCCGACTGATTATGTCATTCACTGACACATTTTCTTCATTTTTAAATGACTCTGAAATGACATAAATGTATCACAAACGCTGTAAAACCCTTAAAAACAAAAACAAGAAAAAAAAAAACAAAAAAAAAACATATTTATCATGGAAGTCCCACATAAAAAGTACTCCAGCCAATGTCATCAACCCCGTCTAGACCCGACGTAATATTGACGTCACCATTCAAGGAAATGACGCAATTGTTGACGTTGCTGATGACGTCATCATCGCCGTCGTCATTGTAGCTGAACTTTAGACAGCTGCTCTCTCTGAGGCAGGCCAGGGCGCAAGCGGTGACACTTCGAACAATTCGTGACGTCACTGGTGACGTAGTCAGTCGATACGTAGAGGAGAATAGAACCCAAGGGCTGGCTTGAGAGACTAGGAAATCACAGAAAAAATACTTCTGTTAGAATTTTTTCAATGATTATAATCATTCTAATGATGATGAGATGATGATGATATTAATAATAATAACAAAAATAACAACAACAACAACAACAATAATAATAATAATAATAATAATAATAATAATAATAATAATGATGATGATGATGATGATGATAATAATAATAATAATAATAATAATAATAATAATAATAATAATAATAATAATAATAATAATAATAATAATAATAATAATAACAATAAGTAACTTTGGAAGACATTTTCACTGCCTAATAAACAGGGAACAGGATATCCTATAAGGAATTGCACCTCCATCTGGGCAGCACGGTTCGAGCCCAACAGATGACATCCCGCCTTTCCTGTGAGCCAAAAAAAATTAATTCCTCATTGCTCTACCACTGAGATCGAGGTATTTAATTTAGGTTATTTTTATAGATATGCGCTTGGCTAAGACCCTCTCAACATTGCCATTCGGAAGTATAATGGACCAACACACAAAGCTATATTATGTGACATTGAACGGGAGGCGTAGTGGCCGAGTGGTTAAGGCATTGCACTATGACTCGGAAGGACCCGGGTTCGAGCCCCGCTTCAGGCACTTTCGTTTTTTTCCTTAAGCAAGATTATTAACCCCTAATTTTCTCACTTGGACAATATGGGTGATTCCTGTTGACATCAGACATCGTGTTTGATGAGTTATCTATATTCCTTCGTGGAATGCGTAGGCGACGATATCTTATGATGTCGTGGCGTAAAAGGCATACTATTTTTTAAACGTTTATAGTCTGGTTAATACAGTTTAGTGAGAATTACTCATAAACGCTGAAGGCAAAGAAAAAAACAAAAACAAAAAAAAAACAAAGCCCCGAGTGACGTCAACTTCATTCTATCTATACATACCTGCACGCGTGCATTGGCTGACAGTTGTAGTCCACACAAGGCCTGTGTCGTTGTTACAATAGACGAACTGCGTCATGGACCTGTCCGAGAACGCGTGGTCAAAGTCACATGTGTACTGACCATGGGTAGCGTTGTTGGTGGACAGGGAGTTAGGGACAGCGGGGGGCGTGGATGGACAGCGGTGACCTGGGGTATATTTGGAACAGGAAACCATAATAGTTACATGTTTGTTATTTAAAAATGTTTATATTTGTAACAGAAAACCATAATAGTTACATGTTTGTTATTTAAAAATGTTTATATTTGTAACAGAAAACCATAATAGTTACATATTTGTTATTTTAAAATGTTTATATTTGTAACAGAAAACCATAATAGTTACATGTTTGTTATATTAAAATGTTTATATTTGTAACAGAAAACCATAATAGTTACATGTTTGTTATTTCAAAATGTTTATATTTGTAACAGAAAATCATAATAGTTACATGTTTGTTATTTTAAAATGTTTATATTTGTAACAGAAAACCATAATAGTTACATGTTTGTTATTTAAAAATGTTTATATTTGGAACAGAAAACCATAATGGTTACATGTTTGTTATTTTAAAATGTTTATATTTGTAACAGAAAACCATAGTAGTTACATATTTGTTATTTTAAAATGTTTATATTTGTAACAGAAAACCATAATAGTTACATGTTTGTTATATGAAAAATTATGTTTATTTACAATTTCTACCGGAGTTCACATTCCTGCATACACGATACATTTATTACGGACAGTCTAATTCCACAGCACTCCAAGCTCCAAACACGGATTTTTATCGTGCCCAAAAACATATACTCGCAAGCGCGATAAAATAACTCGTTTAACCCTCTCGTACCTACTATAGGAAAATCGTCACATTCGTTACGATACAACCAACATTTTCTTCTTATTCAAATTTATTTTGTACATCATAACATTTAAATAAAATGAACAGTGTGTTGTAGAGCATATTTTACTAAAGAAATTATTTATCGCAAGAACTTAACTGCTATTGTGTTTGAATGATAAACTATATCTTTGTGTTAGTTGGGTGTGAAGTTTTGGGGAAAATCCTGAAAATGGCTGGTAAGGAGAGAGTTAATAAATACAAAGAGATGATGAAAGAATCGAATATTAACAAACACGGTACATTTGTTACAGAAGCTAGACTTACGGACACAGCCTGGTTCCACAGCACTCCAAGCTCCAAACTCGCAAGCTCGTTGTGTTATTGGGCGCGATAAAAATAACTCGTTTAATAAATACAAAGAAATGACAGAATCGTCTATTAACAAACGCGATACACATTTGTGACCCTTCGTCTCAAAACGGTATTATGTCGGGATGATTAAGATGTCATTAAATCAAATTCTAGTTAAACTGGTCAAAAATTGAAATGGTCGCTAATCAGCACTATAAAATATAACATTCATTCTCCACAATAAAATATAACATTCATTCTCCACAATAAAATATAACATTCATTCTCCACAATAAAATATAACATTCATTCTCCACAATAAAATATAACATTCATTGTCCACAATAAAACATAACATTCATTCTCCACAATAAAATATAACATTCATTCTCTTCAATAAAATATAACATTCATTCTCCACAATAAAATATAACATTCATTCTCTTCAATAAAATATAACATTCATTCTCCACAATAAAATATAACATTCATTGTCCACAATAAAAATAACATTCATTCTCCACAATAAAATATAACATTCATTCTCTTCAATAAAATATAACATTCATTCTCCACAATAAAATATAACATTCATTCTCCACAATATAATATAACATTTATTCTCCACAATAAAACATAACATTCATTCTCCACAATAAAACATAAAAACTCAACACAACTCTGATATTTCTGGCTATAAATTCAATTTTCAGCATCTTAGGGTGCACATTTATTAAGGACACTAGACTTATGCAGACTTACACAGTCTGGTTCCAAGCTCCAAACTCGATATACTCACAAGCTCGTAGTGTTATTGGCCACGATAAGAATAACTCGGTTTAATAAACACAAAGAGGTGAAAGAATCGTATATCAACAAACCGGGAAACTAGACTTACGGACACAGTCTGGTTCTACAGCGCTCCAAGCTCCAGTGTCCAGGCAGGTAGAAATTGCCTCCGTCAAATTGCTGACCCTGAACCTGGCCCCGTCCTCACACGTGAACACCACGGCATCCTCGAAGACAAACTGGGACTGACCGGAAGCGTTGGAGGTTGCTATGGCAACGGTGGGAGGAGGCTGGCATATTTTCCCTGTGTAAAATGATTTACATATTTTTGTTGTATCAAATAGAATTGATTTCAGCAACAACAACAACAACAACAACACACACACAGCACACACATACATAGAGAGAGAGAGAGAGAGAGAGAGAAAGAGAGAGGGATAGAGAAAGAGAGATAGAGATAGATAGATAGAGAGAGAGAGAGAGAGGAGAGAGAGAAAGAGAGGAGAAGATGAGAGAGAGAAAGAGAGGAGAGAAGAGAGAGGATAGAGAGAGAGAGGGAT
>NC_088371.1:23542812-23562812 GCF_034508935.2 Berghia stephanieae
AGGTCTAACATTCTACACTCACTCCTCTCTATAATCTATGCCGGACGGCCAGTCGCTCCATTCCTCATATATATTTGAAGATTTTTATCTTTTGGGACTTTGTGGATATTTTATCTTCACCATCAAGACGCCGGAGCTTTTACCTTTGATTGTATAATCTTCAAGGATCAAACCTGAGCCCGCTGTCGAAGAACTATACAATAAGCCCTTCCCAATTGCCTGGAAGTGGAACTTTACGAGCCTGAGCCCGTTATCGGATGAATATAGCACCCACGCCTGTTAACTGCCTGGAAACGTAACCTTACGAACCTGACATATCATCATAAGTTACGTAATATATTCACGTTTCTATTTGTAACTGCCACAATCACTTTTTATCTCTTTTAATTAAATTTTATCTTTCTTTTTATTTCATTTTAAACAAATCGTTAATTGTTTTTCATTTATAGTAACTAGTAAATTCTGGGGCCTTATTCTACATATCTTTATGCATAGTCGAGTCGCTCTTTACTCACTTGAGACCATGACAATCACCTATAAGTCTCATCCGGACACAAGCACAAAATCCAACAAGAAGGAAAACATTCAAATGCTTCCATTATACATTCAAAATAACAAATATAATTATACATAACAGAGAGATGATTTACAAGGATAAAAATATCATCTCCCAAAACATGAACTATGCATTCGACTGTTTCCCTCACAAGGACTCCAGCCAGGGTCATGACAAAAACAAGTAATCTTATTCCAAAACAAAGACGAAAGTAAATTGGAAAAAAAGTTATAAAGGGATAGAAGACACAGTGCGGGAAACTAGTCATTCAATAAATAACCTCATACTACGATAGTGAATTGACACGGTGGAAATCTATCCCCATAGCAGTCTTCTATACACTCCATGCTCTGAATAAAAGGAATCGGATGACCAAGAAGCGAAAGGCAGTAAACATGTCATTCACTGACTCCATGAATACCCTGCTATTGAATAGAGACGTGATGGAAAATATCCTTATTCCAGTCTTCCATTCGCTCCTTGCTCTGAATAAAAAGAATCGAGATATGCCTTTCAGATGACCAAGACGCGAAAGGCGATAAACAAATCATTCGATGAGTAAATGGAAAAGAAAAAACATGAACACCATACCTGGGTATTCGATGGCCATGTGTGAAAATGTCTTTTTGTAGCATTCTTCCCGACATTGCTGTATGCTCGTGGCGTCAAATGACTCACCCGATGACGTCACACTGTCCGTCAGGTGACATCCCATGTACGACCTGTAGACTGGTTTTACAAAAATTACAAATATTTAAAAATTTAAAAAAAGGGAAAGAGAGAGAGAGAGAGTGAGAGAGAGAGAGAGTGAGAGAGAGAGAGAGAGAGAGAGAGAGAGAGAGAGAGAGAGAAATTATTACATTTATATAAATAGTATGCGCTTGACTAAGAAGCTAACAACATTGCCATCCGGAAGTATAACGGACCAACACACGATACTGTGTGTAACCATGAACTTTATCGTCAGATTAATACAGTTTAGTGAGAATTACTCATAGACGCGGATGGCAAAAGCAATAACAAAGATATGAGTGACGTCAACCTCATACTATTTATAGTCTGGTTAATACAGTTTAGTGAGAATTACGCACAAACATGACAAAAAACAATAACAAAGACCTGAGTGACGTCATCTTTGTTCTATCTGTACGTTCCGCGTCAAGCAGGCATTGAGTGGGGATCTACAAGGTGCTTAAATTATATGTGATTTTGGAGTGAAAAAAAATTACCAAAATTGGGAAATTTTAAGCGTTTTTTTTTTCTTACTGCACTCAACAAAACATATAAAACTGAGCCTGTCAACTTGAGAGACTAGGCATCAGGCATCAGGCATCAGACTCGGCGGTACGGACTTTGCTTCGTACCCAAAAGGTACCGAGTTCGACTACCCGCCTCGTTGTGTGGCCATGAGCAAGTCACCTTGCCCTAGCTCACTTTGCGGCGCTGCACTGCGGCTGACGCATGGGTTATTCCAGTCTTCCCCAGGAATAGACCCTTAAGACTAATTGCTGTTGGCTAGGGACTCTCTGTAAAGCGCTTTGAACACGTTTAGTTGATATTGCTCTATATAAAAAAGCTCATTTAATTATATATATATTTTTGTCTGGCACCGTTTCATGCACTCTTGTTCAAAAGGTAACCTACGCTTCATATTTCAGATTATAAATCCAATTGTTAGCATCTGAAGCACCATAGCCAATGTATGTTGTTATGAGATGGTTGGATAGGACATATCGTTTACTCATGGGAAAGAAAATGCTACCGAGATAGAGATATAGGGAGTAAATGTGACTCATATATAAGGGAACAACACAAAACAAACGACGTTTCGGCCTTTGTCCTTTTTCGGTTGTGTGGTCTAGTGGTATGACACTCGCTTTCGGATCGTGTTTACTAGAAAAAGGCCACAGGCAAAAACGTTGTTTGTTTTGTGTTGTTCCCTTATTAATTTATGAGTCACCTCTAGGTTTTGGTTAAAGAAATAAATGCTCTCGTTCTCTCTCTCTCTCTCTCTCTCTCTCTCTCTCTCTCTCTCTATCTATCTCTCTCTCTCTCTTAGTGATTAGCATTGTTTTTAATATCTTTAAATTATGAAGTCTGGCATCAACTTTCATCTTCAATAAATTTTAGTGAGTTAGAGATGCTCTTGAAGTACAGAAATTGGAGCCATAATGTCGTAATTCTACGAATGGAAATTCTCTTTATATAAATGCTCATTAACATAAATATAATAATAATAATACAATACTTACAATTATGTTTTGTATAGTTGTATCCAATCAGCTCCAAACTCAGTCTTGGCAGGTCTGTGTCGTTGAACACCAACCGGAAATGACGTAATACATATGGAGCTTTCAGGTAATGCCACGTCACATTATTCGAAGGCTTGAGAATTATCTGCCACCAAAAAGAAATGTCAAAAGATAGACTATTATTATTATTATTATTATTATTATTATTATTATTATTATTATTATTATTATTATTATTATTGTTATTGTTATATTATTATTTATTATTATTATTATTATTATTATTATTATTATTATTATTATTATTATTATTATTATTATTTATATTATTGTATTATTATTATTGCTATTATTATTATCTATTATTATTATTATTATTATTATTATTATTATTATTATTATTATTATTATTATTATTATATTATTACTATTATTACTATTATTACTATATTACTATTATTATTATTATTATTATTATTATTATTATTATTATTATTATTATTATTATTATTATTATTATTATCATTATTATTATTATTATTATTATTATTATTATTATTATTATTATTATTATTATTATTATTATTATTATTATTATTATTATTATTATTATTATTATCATTATTATTATTATCATTATTATTATTTTCATTATTATTATTATCATTATTATTATTATTATTATTATTATTATCATTATTATTATTATTATTATTATTATTATTTTGGTGTGGCTATGTGGTCTTGTTTTATGATTTGTGAGTTTTATTCACTCGTACAAGTCACCAAACTCTCTCTCTTTTTGAATGATTAATCTTCGCATGTCCAATTGGGTAAGGAAAATGTTGTGTCCTTGGGCAAGGCACTTAACACATATTATCTCACTTGACTCAGGTGTGAATGAGTACATAGCTATATGCAGTGACGGATATAATAGAGTGTTAGTACAAAATAGACGCCGAACAGGGGACTGCTACTGTATGAAAATGGAAATATCGCTTTCGGATCGGAAGGTCCTGGGTTCATAGTTGAGTACTTGGAAAATGCTCTTTACTGACATTATCTCACCGTGCTCAAGTGTAAAATGAGTACCTGGCCGTTAACAGCGTTGTCTCTGTCAGAAAAAAAAATATAATCGTAGTATTGCCTTACAGGCGTCATGTCTCGTTCTATATGTCTCGTTCCATGGTGCTGTTGATCGGGGGCCCTTTGTAAAGTGCTTTGAGCACGTTTAGTGGATATTGCGCTATAAAAGCTCAAGTTTGTTGTTTTTTTTAAAAGCTTAAGTTTTCTTATTCATTTGTCAATAAAATGACAATAAAATTATAGTGAAAAATTTAAAAATCCTGTATTCGTCTCCAAGGGGAATTGTTATTGTTTTTTCTACAGGGTCTTTTTCAAAGAATAACTAGAGCTACATAGGCGTCAGCTGCAGTGCAGCGCTGCGATCTGAGCATTAGGGAGATTAGGCAGTTCATGCGTATCACGCATTTGGCAAATCGTATCACGTATCTATTACGTGATCATTCACATTATACATAAAATAGCGCCGCTATTAAATTGTTTATTGGATGTCACAATTCCAACAATTCCACGACCCATATAAAAATCGCATTTCGGCATATTGTTTATGTGTAAGTAATAATAATAATAATAATAATAATAATAATAATAATAATAATAATAATAATAATAATAATAATAATAATAGTAATAATAATAATGATGATGATGATGATGATGATGATGATGATGATGATGATGATGATGATGATGATGATGATAATAATAATAATAATAATGAAAGTACGCTAAGTACTTCAATGAAACTGATCATGTGATATATATGGGTGATACGCGATGCGTGATACGTTGATATGCTAAACGTCCCAGTTGCCTCAACTCCAGCACTGTAACCATCTTGACTTAAACAGGAATTTATGATCTTCAATTTTGCACGTAAAAAGACGATCGATGAGCATATCTTTTTATTGTATCGATGCTACGCGTCTATACAAAAATAAAACTCACAACTTCCGCCAGTCGGATGTAATGTATCAACAGATATTTTGTTTTTATGTTTTTAATGGTTTTACGCGCTTGCAACACATTAAGGTCATATCAGCGCCAGTAAAAAGGAAGAAAATGAGAGAGTAATATGTTCTAGAATTACAATTAAAGCACACAAAAAAGGTAAGACAAAGGGGAATTGGTTCAAATAGACAACAGATGTAGATTCCAAGAGCAAACCGCCAAAGTACTTAGTTTGAGATCACCTAAAAGTCTCATCCAGACACAAGCACAGGTCCCAACTAAGAGGAATACACTCAAATGTTTACCAATCATATAATATAATATGTAAACTAAACATAATACAATGCATAACAGAGAGATGATTTACAAGGAAAAAAATATCATCTCCCAAAACTATAACTATACATTCGACTGTTTCCCTCCCAGCCAAGGAACTCCGCCAAGGATTAGGACAAAACTACGTAATCTCATTCCAAGACAATGACAGGAAACAATTGGAAAACGGGTATGGGGGATAGAAGACACAGCATGTACCTCCCTGCCCACTATGGGAGGTCAGGATCCCCACCCAGTGTACCAACACACAAAACTGTGTGTGACATTAATCGTTTATAGTCTGATTGATAGGATTTAGTGAAAACTAACTACGCATAAAAATGGCTGGATAAAAACAATAACCAAAAAAAAAAAATGGTTGACGTCAATTTCGTTCCTTCTATAAATCAATGCCCCTGTCTCTTAAATACTAGAAAAAAAATAACAATGTGAAATTGAATACAAGCTTCAATTTAATCACGAAAACAGATGAAATGGACGTTTCGGGTTACCCCTTTATCAACAAACAGGAAGAAACCCCTTTATCAACAAACAGGAAGAATGAAACACTACAGATGAATGAGATGATAATGTGGTAGTGGCGTTGTTAAGATGAATAAACAAAACCGTTGATGGGACAGAAACTATTATGCTCATTTGTAAGGAAGCACGAATTAAAATAGAACAATAGATATGTATAAAAGGTGCGTAATTAATTAAGTCAAAAGAGGGGGGGGGGGCGGAGAGGTTTTGTTTATTCATCTAAATTACGCCACTACCACTTTATCTCATTCATCTGTAGTCTTTCATTCATCCTGTTTGTTGATAAAGGGGTAATCCGAAACGTCCATTTCATCTGTTTTCGTAATCAAATTGAAGCTGACATTCAATTTCAATTTGTTATTTATTTCTTCGAGCTTCGAGCAGCATGATTTATATTAAACTACTAGAAAAGGAAAACTCTTACCGTTTCGAGCTCCGTGTGATATTTTCCATCCAATGACACAGAGAGTTTCAGAACTTGCTGTTGAGTGGTGGGTGAGGGGTCAACGAGGATTAACCCCTCAAGGACGTACAATTCCCCGAGGTCGATGGCGATGAAGGCGCCACTGACCGCTTGACCCCTCCAACCTTTGAAATCGTACACCTGGAGCCTGATCAAATTGCCAGGTAGGTGAAGAAACGAGGGTTAGTTAAAATATTAAAATAACTTTTCGATCATTTTTGTGTGTTTGTTTGTTTGTTTGTTTGTTTTTTTGTTTTTTTTTTTTGGGGGGGGGGGGGGGGGGGGGGGTTGTCACTTGGAACAACTACAAAAGACGTCTAACTTCTACGTCATGGCACAAGACCGAAGGGCTAGAACTCAGCTGGTCGCTGGTTCGGATAAGTCAGTAAATAAATACGTGTTTTGTTTGTTGGGGTTTTTAAAAAATTTATATTTAGTTTTGATTTTGAACGATTTTACTTTGAATAGAGATCTATTTGGTGTGAGTGTATTTTCTTTTACAAGTAATTTGGTTTACAGGGTATGAATGATGAAAAAATCAATAGGTTTTTCCCTATTTATAAATATAACTGAGACAGCTTCTCTTTTTTTTAATCCAAAATACATAAGATACTCGTTTGTTTTAAGGGTTTACAAAGATATCAACACATTTTGGTGACATCAAGAATAAGCAAGAAAATGGAGGAATTAGTTCTAATAGGGAACAGATGTAGATTCCAAGAGCACACTATCAAAGTGCTTAGTTTGAGATCACTAAATGTTGCATCCAGACACGAGCACAGGTCCCCGCCAAAAGGAGCACATTCAAAAGTTTACAAATCATATATATGTAAAGCAAAAAAAAAATTATACAGTGCATAACAGAGAGATGATTTACAAAACAAATAATATCATCTCACTAAACTCTAAATATACACTAGAGACTGTTTCCCTCTCAGCCAAGTTATCCAGTCAGGGCCAGGAATAAAAAAAAACAAGTAATCTCATCCCAAGACAAAGACAGAAAGCATGTGGGAAAACAGATATCGGGGGATAGAAGACACAGTAAGTAGCCTCCCTGCCCACTGTGGGAGTTTAAGAACCCAACCCAGGAAGACAGAAGTCACTGGCACTCCATATTGTGTTGATGAAACATCACAGAGGATTCATTCAGTCAATATGTCAAGCTAAAAAAAACGTAAGCTTTTATATAGCGCAATATCCACTAATCGTGCTCAAAGCGCTTTACAAAGGGTCACTGACTAAAAGCAACATGCAACAAGAACGAGACATGACGCCTGTTAGGCGATATCACAATTTCTTTTCGGACACATACAACGCTGTTAAAGGTCAGGTACTCATTTTACACCTGAGTACGGTGAGATAATGTGAGTAAAGAGCCTTTTCCAAGGACTCAACTATGCGACGAGTGAGGCTCGAACCCAGGACCTTCCGATCTGAAAGCGGGTGTTATACTACAAGACCACATAGTCGCACAAGCTAGATTATAATCGAAACCCCTAAGTTTAAAAGCCTTAACTAAGAGACATAATATAAAACTTACGGAAGATCTTTAACCCCAAATCCACTCAGAGATGCTGATGTCTGGATTTCCACCGTTTGAATGTATAACAATATATAGTCTGATAATGCACTGTACTTAAAACATCGTATCCATTCAAAACCATCATCATCATCAGCATCATTGCCGGGTTTGACACGGTATAGTGCTGGGATATACACGCCAAACAGGAAGAGATCATCACAGGAGTGCAGCAGAAGCTCTTTGGGAACTGCGCTTATGTCGTACACGCTATACAAAGGAAGTAGTGAAGATTTTGGCTCCTCTTCGCCGCACATTTGGTTCCACTGGGACGGGCAGCGAGTGTTGGCTGTACAATTCTCATCTCCGAGGTTAATGACGTCATCTTTGGACTCGAAGCAACTGCAAAACGTTCGATGCACGGCTGCAATGGTCATATTCCGGATATTCCCGTTACAAAATGAAATACACTGCTGTAAACTCATCTCTTTCTTGAGCTCTAAAGACGTTGTTGCGTTCTCAGGGTCAATCCGAGCGCATCCTAAATAAGGCGAGTTACTTTCGCATACAAAATCCAATTTTTCATCACACGACACGCTTACAAGAGATTTTGATGTCGTATTTAAGGCTACGCATTTGTTTTCATAATTTATTTTTGGTGCTAGTGGGTGATCATGACGCATCATGTAGCCTAATGAGCTGGTCCAGAATTCCGATTGGAAAAACGAGTTGTATCCGAGAAGCCAAAGTTCAGCTCCGCGAAGCTGTGTCAATTGTTGAATTAGATCCGTCATACTTTCGATATCGGTTTTGGTAGTTGGGGACGCGAGGTAGGACGAACACGTGAAGCATTGAGCAGCGGCTCCTGATGGGGAAATGTCTTGGCGTCTCACAAAGGCGTAACACTTGCTGTTTCGACTGATAAATCCAGGCGGACATGAGACAGATCCATCTGTGAGAAGAGAAAGATGGAGACAAATTGAATAGGTAGAATGAAGATGACGTCACTCGTGTCTTTGTTATTGTTTGTTTTATTTTTGCCATCCAGGTTTATGAGTAATTCTCACTATAAACTATAAACGTTCATGGTTACACATAGTTTTATGTGGTGGTCCGTTATACTTCCGGATGGGAATGTTTTGAGCTTCATAGCCAAGCGCATACTATCTATATTGTTGTTTTGCGTTCTGTTTAAAAAAAAAACTCACATCATCTGCCAGCCGGATATGAAGTACCAACACACAAAACTATGTGTTTAATTGTTTATAGTCTGATTAAGTACAATTTAGTGATAACTACTCATTAAATTACTGACTAAAAACAATCATAAAGAGCTGAGGCATGCCTGTGCTGTTTACACACGTTACTCACCAGTCTATTCATATTTGTAAACCGTCGTCTAAAAACGGTACTATTTCGAGATGAAATTAATGCCAACAAGAAATGTTAGACATAGAATGATTAGACATTGTGATATTTTAGTGTTTGTTAATCTTTGTCTTCATTAAAACATATAAAATTTAATTAAAGTTTCATAATTTTAACAATTTATTCAAATCTCAACACCCAAAGCTCCAACACATACTACTGCACTGAGGCAACATATCACATTTTGATTGTTCGGCTAAAAGGAAAGAAAATGGCAAAATTGATTGAAGCTTTGTGAGAGTATCACTGTCCGATCCAAATCTGTATACACTTGAAAAGAAGAACTTTTACTTTAACATTGTACCGTCTAGTAACGGATAACTCTTATTGTACCGTCGTCAAGGATAACTCTCATTGTACCGTCCAGTCAAGGATAACTCTCATTGTACCGTCTAGTCAAAGATAACTCTCATTGTACCGTCTAGTCAAGGATAACTCTCAGTGTACCGTCTAGTCAAGGATAACTCTCATTGTACTGTCTAGTCAAGGATAACTCTCATTGTACCGTCTAGTCAAGGATAACTCTCATTGTACTGTCTAGTCAAGGATAACTCTCATTGTACCGTCTAGTCAAGGATAACTCTCATTGTACTGTCTAGTGAACGATAACTCTCATTGTACCGTCTAGTCAAGGATAACTCTCATTGTACCGTCTAGTCAAGGATAACTCTCATTGTACTATCTAGTCAAGGATAACTCTCATTGTACCGTCTAGTCAAGGATAACTCTCATTGTACCGTCTAGTCAAGGATAACTCTCATTGTACCGTCTAGTCAAGGATAACTCTCATTGTACCGTCTAATCAAGGATAACTCTCATTGTACCGTCTAATCAAGGATAACTCTCATTGTGCCGTCTAATCAAGGATAACTCTTATTGTACCGTCTAGTCAAGGATAACTCTCATTGTACCGTCTAGTCAAGGATAACTCTCATTGTACCGTCTAATCAAGGATAACTCTCATTGTACCGTCTAGTCAAGGATAACTCTTATTGTACCGTCTAGTCAAGGATAACTCTCATTGTACCGTCTAGTCAAGGATAACTCTCATTGTACCGTCTAGTCAAGGATAACTCTCAGTGTACCGTCTAGTCAAGGATAACACTCATTGTACCGTCTAGTCAAGGATAACTCTCATTGTACCGTCTAGTCAAGGATAACTCTCATTGTACCGTCTAGTCAAGGATAACTCTCATTGTACCGTCTAGTCAAGGATAACTCTTATTGTACCGTCTAGTCAAGGATAACTCTTATTGTACCGTCTAGTCAAGGATAACTCTCATTGTCCGTCTAGTCAAGGATAACTTCATTGTACCGTCTAGTCAAGGATAACTCTCATTGTACCGTCTAGTCAAGGATAACTCTCATTGTCGTCTATCAAGATAACCTATTGTACCGTCTAGTCAAGGATAACTCTATTGTACCGTCTAGTCAAGGATAACTCTCATTAGTCACGATATCTTAGTCAAGGATAACTCTATGTACCGTCAGTCTTATTGTACTCTCATACGTCTACAGGATAACTCTACTGTACGTCGTCAAGGATAACTCTCATTGTACCGTCTAGTGAACGATAACTCTCATTTTGTACCGTCTAGTCAAGGATAACTCTCATTGAATCGTCTAGCCAAGGATAACTCTTATTGTACCGTCGTCAAGGATAACTCTCATTGTACCGTCTAGTCAAGGATAACTCTCACTGTACCGTCGTCAAGGATAACTCTCATTGTACCGTCTAGTCAAGGATAACTCTCATTGTACCGTCTAGTCAAGGATAACTCTCATTGTACCGTCTAGTCAAGGATAACTCTTATTGTACCGTCTAGTCAAGGATAACTCTCACTGTACCGTCGTCAAGGATAACTCTCATTGTACCGTCTAGTCAAGGATAACTCTCACTGTACCGTCGTCAAGGATAACTCTCATTGTACCGTCTAGTCAAGGATAACTCTCATTGTACCGTCTAGTCAAGGATAACTCTCATTGTACCGTCTAGTCAAGGATAACTCTTATTGTACCGTCTAGTCAAGGATAACTCTCACTGTACCGTCGTCAAGGATAACTCTCATTATACCGTCTAGTCAAGGATAACTCTCATTGTACCGTCTAGTCAAGGATAACTCTCATTGTACCGTCTAGTCAAGGATAACTCTCATTGCACCGTCTATCAAGGATAACTCTCTATGTACCGTCTAGTCAAGGATAACTCTCATTGCATCGTCTAGTCAAGGATAACTCTCATTGTACTATCTAGTCAAGGATAACTCTCATTGCACCGTCTAGTCAAGGATAACTCTCATTGTACTGTCTAGTGAACGATAACTCTCATTGTACCGTCTAGTCAAGGATAACTCTCATTGTACCGTCTAGTCAAGGATAACTCTCATTCTGCCGTCTAGTCAAGAATAACTCTCATTGTACCGTCTAGTCAAGGATAACTCTCATTGTACCGTCTAGTCAAGGATAACTCTCATTGTACCGTCTAGTCAAGGATAACTCTCATTGTACTGTCTAGTGAACGATAACTCTCATTGTACCGTCTAGTCAAGAATAACTCTCATTGTGCCGTCTAGTCAAGGATAACTCTCATTGTACCGTCTAGTCAAGGATAACTCTCATTGTACCGTCTAGTCAAGGATAACTCTCATTCTGCCGTCTAGTCAAGGATAACTCTCATTGTACCGTCTAGTCAAGGATAACTCTCATTGTACCGTCTAGTCAAGGATAACTCTTATTGTACCGTCTAGTCAAGGATAACTCTCATGTAACTCCTGTACTAATCAAGGATAACTCTCATTGTACCGTCTAATCAAGGATAACTCTCATTGTGCCGTCTAATCAAGGATAACTCTCATTGTACCGTCTAGTCAAGGATAACTCTCATTGTACCGTCTAGTCAAGGATAACTCTCATTCTGCCGTCTAGTCAAGGATAACTCTCATTGTACCGTCTAGTCAAGGATAACTCTCATTGTACCGTCTAGTCAAGGATAACTCTGATTCTGCCGTCTAGTCAAGGATAACTCTCATTGTACCGTCTAGTCAAGGATAACTCTCATTGTACCGTCTAGTCAAGGATAACTCTCATTGTACCGTCTAATCCACATTGCTTGTGAGATCCGTTAATGACGTATGTCGTGTTATAAACGACAAAGTTATCGTACAACTCTTCACAGGACGCGGCCTCTTCTTTGGCTACAATCTCGTGGTTCCGGAAGTAAGGTTCAGACCCGCAAAATTGGAATGGGTGGACCAGACATCCGGTGAAACAGTCGCTGTGGTTGGACATCACCAGTTCCATCTGGTCAAAAACCTGTAACAAAAACAAACAAACGGGACCAATAAAACACTTATTAATCCCCATATAAGCAAAAGAGTAATACCGAATACATGACAAGCTTGATCACATATTATGTTATCGTTGGCATTAAACAGTGCTTTGCATGACTCTTTTTGAGTTTGTAAATATATTGTTAAATTTTATTTAATAGCGACGATCTGAACCCCCACAGCAAAAGAAAAAAGGTCACTTAATATGTTTCCTTTTATTGGATATGGAAGTCCCGATAGCTCAGGTGGTAGAGCACTCGCTTCACAAGCAAAGGGACCGAAATCGATCCGGGTGCAGTAGAGATTGTTTCTAACCCCCCTGCCCACTGTCCACCCAGCAGTGATTGGGTAGCTGGTCTGATAGGTCTGGCGGAAAGTACTTTTCGATATCCGAAGGGTAGCGAGCAATTGCTATTGTGTAATTTACGCCATAGAAACCGGGATAAACTCCGGCTCCATGGTCCTAATGGCTCTGAAGGACTACTTTATTTATCGGATATAAACTTAAAAATTTAACTTATAAATAACTTCCTTGGGAAAACTGTACTATTTTTAGATCATTGCGCAACAGGGAATAGAGGTTGTTACGTCACAGCTTCCTCTATTCCGCTTAAAAAACTCAGTGAACGTGAGTAACCAGTTCTCCGGAGTAAATATATAGATAGTATGCGCTTGGCTAAGAAGCTCATAACATTGCCATCCGGAAGTATAACGGACCAACACACAAAACTGTGTGTATCCATGAACGTTTATAGTCGGGTTAATACAGTTCAGTGAGTATTACTCATAAACGAGGATGGCAAAAAACAATAACAAAGACCTGAGTGACGTCATCTTCGAACTATCTATAGCATAATTTATGGGCAGATTGTTAGGATGACGGGGCCGTAAAAGAGCGAAGATGAATGATCTCTATTGACGACTGGAATGATATATTTAGACTAGAAAAACAAGATGCCATCACTCCGAAACCGGAAATCAGTTGCGCAAAGTATGTTTCCGGTCCTCAGGAAGAGTGGTTTTACATTTCCAATGAGATTAGAACCAGTTTGTTTTTTTGTTTGTTTGTTTGGGTTTTTTTGTTTTGTTTTTTGTTTTTTGTTTGGGGGGGGGGGGGGGGGGGGGGAAGGGGGCAGGATTTGTTGTTGTGTTTTTTACATAACAGTTGTGTTCCCTATTACTCTCACAAAGATATTTACCTTATTCTCAGGGTCCGATAAAGTGTGACACACACATGTGTGGGTTGACATCAGGAAGTGTGTAGCAAGAACGGCTTGACACACTTGTCGACACAGCGCCGTGTTGACGGACTGGTATTCTCTCACAGTTGCATGGATGAGTACAGCTGTGAGATTCAACGCTTTGTAGCATCCCTGGTAAGCTGAGGAATCAAGTTTATATATATATATATATATATATATATATATATATATATATATATATATATATATATATATATATATATATATATAATAATAAAAAAATAATATATATAATATTGTATGGCTCAACTTTTTGATAACAGGAGCTAGTTAATATAAAATATTTCAAATATAATTATGATCAACTTCAACAATATTGTTTCGAGTACCTTGAGTCAGGGTATAGGCCACAGACAAACAGTTTCCATCCATCTATATCCTGAGCTAACTTTTTTTTTTATCTCGTTCCATGTCTTATCACTTCTCTGCTTCTTTAAATTCTGTCATTGCAGAATTTATTCGGTCGCCAAAGCTTAAAAAAATGATTTGATTTGTCCGTCTGCGCTTCGCGAAGTGCCTGGTTTTAAAAGTGTTTGCTATAACGAGGGTATTTTAAATCGATCGATATTTGAAAGACGAGTTTTCTGGCCAAATTTCTAAATATTTGTTTTTTTTTCAGAGCACGACAGAACTGTGATTGAGTATAAATAAAGAAATGGCTTACTCCCATCCCGTTGACAACTCCCATGATACGTAGAACCCATATCTCGCAATCCAAGACCTCCAGTATGATCCATGACGAGGTATCCGCTTCGTGTCTCGTTGAAGCGAAAAATATCATCTGTTAAATTGTACTCCGAATGACGGAACAGGTCGCCGTTAGCCCACATGTAGGACCCCATTCCAAAGGGGTCCACAGCCCCGACCACTGTGGGACTGCTTTTTCCGACCTCCAAGGACCACCTGAGAACTTCTGTGATGAGAGATTGGATTGTGGAGCTGGTGGTCGACGCGACCAGACCGGTGGGTTCGTATATGTCTGAAATGGGTCAAAGTTCAAAGGTTTAAGATCATAAATTTTATGTTACGTCAGCAATATAGTGTTTGATTGAACATAAATTTAGAAGGTATTGTAACTGAATAGCCTGCGTAATTAAAGTTTAAAAGTATATTCAGTAAACAAGAAGAAGAAGAAGAAGAAGAAGAAGAAGAAGAAGAAGAAGAAGAAGAAGAAGAAGAAGAAGAAGAAGAAGAAGAAGAAGAAGAAGAAGAAGAAGAAGAAGAAGAAGAAGAAGAAAAAGAAGAAAAAGAGGAGGAGGGAGAGGCGGAGGAGAAAAGAAGAAGAAGAAAAGAGTGATGATAATGAGATTGACGATGGTGATGGTGATGTTGGTTATGATAACGACGATGATGGCGATGATAATATTGATTTTGATGAAAATAATAATGCTGATGATGATGATGATGATGATGATGATGATGATGATGATGATGTTGATGATGTTATAGTTGTTGTTGTTTATGATGATGATGATGATGATGCTGATGATGATGATGATGATGATGATGATGATGATGATGATGATGATGATGATGATGATGATGCTTATGATGATGATGATGATGATGTTTGTACCTTTACACACAGTTCTAGCTTTGGCGTCTTTCAAGGATGGTTTTATGTCCATGCTTAGCACATCCACACCATCACCAAATCTGTGGTTGATGTTGTCACTGATACTTAAACTTACTTTCGTTTTTGTATAATCTGCCAGATACGAGGAATCTACAATTGAAAACAAAAATAAAACAAAGAATTATATCAACAACAAAGAAATAAATTTTCAAAGCAACCAGGAAAAATATGCAGGACTAACGGAAATATTTTTTTCAAAACTAGATACGACCTCCACACATCAACATTTAGCAACATCAAGAAAAGAAAGTTCTGCGAACACACTCGCGCATTTAACCCCCTCCTTTCTACCCATAGGAAAATCGTCACATTTGTTACGATGCAGACAACATTTTTGTTATTCTAATTTCTTTTGTACATCATAATATTTCAACAAAAATGTTTGCTATAGTTGAAGTATAGATAGTATGCAGATGACGTCACTCAGGCCTTTGTTATTGTTTTTGCCATCCGCGTTTGTGATTGTTCTCACTAAACTGTATTAACCAGACTATAAAAGTTCATGGTTACACAGAGTTTGTGTGTTGGTCCGTCATACTTCCGGATGGCAATGTTGTGAACTCCTTGGCCTAGCGCATTCTATCTATATTAACACGGTGTTGCAGAGCTCGTTTAGCAGGAAAAAATATCTATAGAAAGAACTAACAGCTTTTGTGTTTGAGTGAAATAAATCTATTTTTTATGGCTTCGTTTCTGTATAATAGGTGGGTGTGAAGTTTTGGGGGGAAATCCGGAAAATGGCCGGTAAGGAGAGAGCTGAAGACAACAAGCTTGACCACAATATTTCATGGACATTTTTATCTAAAACAACACGATACATCATCAACAAAATAATGTAGATTATGTCTGAAAGAGAAATACATACACTATCATCAAACACCATCTTGAGGCCATACTAACTCAACACTACAAAAAAAAAAAGAGAAATATACAGCAACTATAGGCAGAAATGTGAGTGGAGCAGGCACTTATGTTGATAATTACAAGAAATGAAGTGAGTAGGAAAGTGCCAGAAGACAAGAGAGAATAAAAATTTCGCGGCGGCAATGGGGGCTCGAACCCGCGACCATACTTGTACGACAACTCCGCCTAGCCGGGGAGATTGTGATTCTACTATATGAGCTATCCACGACACCCCTTAAATTGTCGCTTCTAACCCTAGCCTTATTAGAGCCTTCTCTCCCCGACTTCTTGCGATCACGGGTTCAACACACACAAACGCCGCGATATAACTATAGGCATAGGCGGAAACACATATTAAATCAACTTTGAAAGTATGGAATCACTTGTTTTTAAATTACTCCTTTCCGCCACAAAATCATCAGATCCCGTCGCCTAGGCATTACATGATGAAAATATAGATAATCCATCAAACAGGATGTCTGATGTCAACAGGAATCACCCATATTGTCCAAGTGAGCAAATTGGGGGTTAATAATCTTGCCCAAGGAATATAAAACGAAAATGCCTGAAGCGGGGCTGGAACCCAGGACTTTTGGGTCACAGTGCAAGGTCTTAATCTCTCGGCCACTTCAGCGCCCTTCAATGGTCAACATAAACAATAAAACGTCAACTACCTTTATGTTCCGCCGAGTGCTGCCGATGGCCATACAGGCCTGTAACTTCCATATCGTCTACAATGTCATGGTGAATATCTTAACAATTTGCTTCATTGTTTTTATCAACATGTCGAACACTCTTGGTACCATATTTGTATCATAACACGGTATAATAGATTTATAGACAGACAGACAGACAGACAGACAGACAGTCAGACAGACAGACAGACAGATAGACAGACAGACAGACAGACAGACAGACAGACAGACAGACAGACAGACAGACAGACAGACAGATAGATAGATAGATAGATAGATAGATAGATAGATAGATAGATAGATAGATAGATAGACAGACAGATATGTAGGTAGGTAGATAGGTAGATACATGGATAGGTGGAAAGATAGAGATAGATAGATGGATAGATAGATATATAGATGGATGGATAGATGGATGGAATGGGTGAATGGATGGATGGAATGGAATGGATGGATGGATGGATATATAGATAGAAAAATAGATAGATAGATAGATAGATAGAAAAATAGATAGATAGATAGATAGATAGATAGATAGATAGATAGATAGATAGATAGATAGATAGATAGATCGATGCCAATTTACTTACTTTTCATGCCACACCATGTGTTAACCCCACTCCCAAGGGTGTACAGACTATTCAGCAACACACCCTGATTGAATAAGTCGCTACAGGAACTGGCGTTGAATGTGTAGTCTATCCTGTACACGCTCATGTAGTTGGTACTATAAGAACCACAACTCTGCATCGACGCACACAGCTCTGTGCACTTGGTGTTCGACAGCGTCCACAGTTCGTTCACACAAAGGCAGGTTTCTGCTCCGAATAGACCCGCGTACGTTTTACCTGAAAAAAATAAAAAGTACGGCTGCGTTGAATTTTGGAATGGCAAGAAATGATAGATTTTTGAGTTTTGTCATTTTCAACAACTACTCAATTTTATATCCTCATGAAACAGGTAAATGTAACTAAAGTTTCATACACATGACTGTAAATTTAGTTTTTAACACTCAAACCACTCCAGTATAATACCGTGTTATAACGGTGGTCTGGGTCACATTTACTCCAATTCAAATTTGATAATCTTGACATTGAATTTGATTTTTCACGTCAGGTTCACTGGATTTATTACTGGTTTGAAAAGGGTGGTCACAGAAATACTAAGGTCTTCTAGCCCCCCCCCCCCCGCCCACCCCCACTCCCTCAAGCAGTTTTTTTATTTCTTTTCCATTGGCCATGTACCCTTTGAGGGTCCCATTAGCTCAATTAGTAGAGCACTCGCTTCACATGCAAAGGGACCAAGATCGATCACGGGTGCAGTCGATATTTTTTCCTGAACCCCCAGTCCACCCATGGCTAGCTGAGTCTGTTTGATTTGGCGGAAAGTACTGTGCGATAGACATTCCATCCTATCCAAAGGATAGCAAGCAATTGTTATTGCCCATTTCACGCCATAGAATTTGGGATAAACTCCGGCTCCATGGGCCCAATGGCTCTGAAGGACTACATTATGTAACATTTGCTTTCTCGCATGCAAAGAGAAAAGAACTCGGACGACTTGACATTTCAGTAAAAAATTATCAAACTTATACAATTTATAGAATACATGGTAAAAATAAACAATTATTTTTAAAGGAGTAAACCCAGTTTCACGAATTCTTCAGTCATTCAAAAGACGGTAAGATACTTGAAAGCAGCAATAATGGAGAGAATGTTTGGTGGCGGTAAGAAGAATCAGGAGAACATCAGGAAAGACATGGACACAGGATGTGGCTGACAATGATAGAGCTGGGACTTATCAAATGATGGGGGGGGGGGGGGGGGGGGAGAAGAGGCGATGGAATAGCCTGAAAGACATTGACACAGGATGTGGCTGACTGAACCAGGAAGACAGTGACATAATTAGGACGTATCAGATGGTGGGGAGGTGGGGGGGGGGGGAAGATGCAGGGGGGGCTGCCTGAACGACATTGACACAGAATGTGGCTGACTGGACAATGAAGACGGTGACAGAACTAGGACGTATCGGATGGTGGGAAGAAGGGAGGGGGGGGGGGAGGCCGGAAAACAGCCTGAAAGACATGGTCACACCGAATGTAGTGAACGAGGATTGCACAGTGACAGAGTTGGGACGTATCGGATGGTGGGTGGAAGAAGAGGCGGGAGAACAACCTGAAGAAGATGGACACACTGAATGCGGCTGACTGGACCAGTGGGAAGTGGAGGGAAGAAGAGGCAGGGGAATACCCTGAAAGACATGGACACACACCGAATGTGGCTGACTGGACCAGGAAGACAGTGAGAGAGCTGGGACGTTTCAAATGGTGGAGGACAGAAGAGACATGGGAACAGCAGGAAGGAGATGGATACAAGATGTGACTGACTGTACAATACAGACAGAGGCGGTAGTTTGGTACTTATTGAATGGCGGAGGGAAGAAGAAGCAGGAGGAACTACCTGAAAGACATGGACACAGGATGTGTCTGACTAGGCCAGGAAGATAATGAGAGATCTGGAACGTATTCCAGCTTTTCAGAAGAACGTTCATGCATGAAAAGGGTGTGGGAGGTTACATTCTAGAAAAGACACATTGGTCTGCCGTAGTATGGAAGATTATATTTTAGATTTTTTTACCTGAAAACTCGTCCTTCAGATAAACGTTCATGACAACAGTGAGGGGGTTTCATAAACTCCAAGTTCACGAGGTTATGTCTTAAAGAGACAACTATTATTGTTGAAATATATGTAATTTGGCAAACATCAAAACTTAGAAGGAAAAATAATGATACGTATTTAACTGTCACTCGGATTAACTCCGAATTTAATGGGGGACAAAATGTTTTTGCTGAAATAGATAGTGTGCGCTTGGCTAAGAAGCTCACAACATTGCCATCGGGAAGTATAACAGACCAACACACAAAACTATGTGTAACCATGAATTATTATAGTCTGGTTAATACAGTTTAGTGAGAATTACTCATAAACGTGGATGGCCAAAGACAATAACAAAGGCCCAAGTGACGTCAACTTCTTTCTATCTATAGATAGTATGCACTTGGC
>NC_088371.1:23565312-23572812 GCF_034508935.2 Berghia stephanieae
CTTCCCGCAGGAACCTCCCTCGGGCAGTTGAGCGCCAGAAGGAAACCGGAAGGCCGAACAGTCGGATGTGGCGGAAGTTGCGTAGGACTGCAAAGAGGGAGTTACCCAGGCACCGTTTGTGTGGCGGGCCCTGGAAGAATAGGGCCTTTGGAAATACAGGCCCATGGCCCAGGTTTCTGTGGATTCATTTAAGAAAAATAAATAGATAAATAATAGATAGATAGATGGATGGATATATGGAAAGATAGATAGGTATATAGATAGACGTATAGATAGATAGACAGACAGACAGACAGACAGACAGACAGATAGATAGATAGATAGATAGATAGATAGATAGATAGATAGATAGATAGATCGACAGATAGATAGATAGATCGACAGATAGACAGACAGATAGTAGATAGATAAATAGGTAGATAGACAGGTAGATGGTTACATAGAGAGATAGATAGACAGATAAATAGATGATAGATAGAGAGATAGATAGATAGACAGACAGACAGACAGACAGACAGACAGATAGATAGATAAATAGATATATATATATATATATATATATATATATATATAGATAGATGTAAAGATAGATAGATTGACAGATAGATAGATAGACAAATAGACAGACAGATAGATAGATAGATAGATAGATAGATAGATAGACAGTTAAATTGATAGATAAAAGCCCTTATTTGATTAATAATAATTCAAACTTGCTTGTTTTTAACCTATATTGTCAAATTTTGATTGGAAAATTAATAAATTTAGCACGAACAACTGATATATAATACAGGAGAAGAGAAATTTCAATCTTACCATTGTCTCCAACCAACGAAGGGATAGTACTCAGTGTGTTGATGACTGATGCTTTTTCCTCATCCGACTCAAACACAGTTAGGTACCCACCCATAGAGATACATGTAAGAGTGGCCTGGGCGTTGTACTCTGGGAAAAATCGGTAACATCTGCCGTCGATGTCTAACCATGAGAGGGGACATACGTCTGAGAGGAATACAATTTATATATATTTTTTAATCTACTCAAAATCAGGTGAGCTGGTTCGAAAATAGACAGGTTGACTCAATGGGCATGATTTATATTACATTTCCATGTGCTCGAGGTCATTGGTCATATCGCGAAGTGTGCTCAAAATGACCCACATAGTGAGAAGTGTTCACCGTTTGAGAATAAATATGTAACGTAAAGCGTGGAAGTTGTGACACACCAACAAAGGTGCTCGACAAGCATGGCTGGTTACTTATAGATAGTATGCAGATGACGTCACTCAGGCCTTTGTTATTGTTTTTGCCATCCGCGTTTGTGAGTTGTCCTCACTAAACTGTATTAACCAGACTATAAAAGTTCATGGTTACACAGAGTTTGTGTGTTGGTCCGTTATACTTCCGGATGGCAATGTTGTGAACTCCTTGGCCAAGCGCATTCTATCTATAGATAGTTCGAAGATGACGTCACTCAGGCCTTTATTATTGTTTTTGCCATCCGCGTTTATGAGTAATGTTCACTAAACTGTATTAACCAGACTATAAACGTTTAAGGTTACACAGAGTTTTGTGTGTTGGTCTGTTATACTTCCGGATGGCAATGTTGTGAGCTTCATAACCAAGCGAATACTATCTATAACAATAACACATATACGAAGAATGAAGTTGAAATCACTCAGGTCTTTGTCATTGTTTTTTGCCATCCACGTTTATGAATAATTCTCACTAAACGGCATTAACCAGACTATAAACGTTTAAAGTTACAGAGTTTTGTGTGTTGGTCCATTATACTTCCGGATGCTAATGTTGTGAGTTCTTAACCAAGCGCATACTGTCTATCGACCTCTCTCTGCCAATAGTCTTCAACAGTCGTAACGTCACTTCCTTCCTAATGACGCATGGTAACTTAGTAACACTGGCTCTAAACTATCGGAACAATGGCGGCGGAAGCCCGTATGAAATATTTCTCCGGCGAGCATAAAAGCGTTTCCAGAGGAAAACAAACACATAAATTTGATCATGTTTTGACTTTTACACATTCTGATCACAAGGCATATGAAAAGGGAATGAAAAGTTCTAGCCAGCATGAAGAATAAAAAGTAATGATTTTCTTTGTTTAGAACCAAGATGGCTGCCGTTGCCAGGCGGCGTGACATCAGACTACTGAATCCTATTGTTATTATTTTTATACCGCCAAATGACTAGTTTTCAAATGGTTTTCATCTCAGGCATATTATAAACGTTTAAATTTACACACAGTTTTCTGTGTTGGTTCTATTGATTAAGGTAGAACAGTGGGTGTTTTACTTAGACACATACCACCGATAGTAAAACATGTGAAGTACGCCATGTTTACCAATCACTGCCATTGTTTACATAATGAACGACTGTCCGAAAGGCGTGGTTATCTATGTGTCCATTGAAATGTGGTCTATAGATAGTATGCGTTTGCCTAAGAAACTCACAACACTGCCATCCGGAAGTATAAAGGACCAATACACAAAATTGTGTGCAACCATGAACGTTTATAGTCAGGTTAATACAGTTTAGTGAGAATTACTCATAAACGCGGATGGCAAAAACAACAACAAAGACCCGAGTGACGTCAACTTCGAACTATCTATAATATTGGTGTGTAGTGTGTACTCATATCCGGCTAAGCGGTCTTGTGGTATGACACTCGCTTTCGGATCGGCTGGCCTGGGTTCGAGCCTCGCTGTTGAGTCTTTGGAAAAGGCCCTTTACTCACATTCTCTCACCGTACTCAGGTAAAATTATTACAGGCGTTGAGTCCTTGAAGAAGGCTCTTTACTCATATTCTCTCACCTTACTCAGGTGTAAAATGAGTAGCTGGCCGCTAACAGCGTTGTCTCTATCCGAAAAAAAAATGTAATATCGCCTAACAGGCGTCATGTCACGTCCTGAATGTTAAATGTTGCTGTTTGCTAGGGACCCCTTGTAAAGCGCTTTGAGCACATTTAGTGAATATTGCGATATATAAAAGCTAATTTTTGAGAGAGAGAGAGAGAGAGAGAGAGAGAGAGAGAGATAACAGAGAGAGAGAGTAGAGAAAGAGAGAGAGAGCAGAAAGTGAGAGGGAGGGGGAGAGAGAGAGAGTGAGAGAGAGAGAGAGAACAAAGAGAAGGAGGAGGAGGTGAAAGAGGATATATCAAATTTAATCAGTTTTTCAAAGACACTCAAATCCAAATAACCGAAATTGAAATAACCCCAACCCATAAATCAATACTTGCTTCCCCATTACATTTGCAATGCCATTAGAAAATTTCATTCCTAAAAATTTGGAAATGGAATCGACAAATGTCAATTAAAACTTTTTAAAACGATGATTTACAGTTTACATTGTTTAAGAATTGCTGGCCTAGCAAAATGTAAATGGTGCTGCTCGAAGCTAGAAGAAATAATTAACAATGTGAAATTGAATGTAAGCTTCCACTTAACTTACAAAAAAACAGATAGAATGAGAATGGACGTTTCGGGTTTCCCTTTTATCAACAAAACAGGATGAATGAAACACGACAGGCGAATAAGATAATGTGGTTGTGGCGTTGTTAAGATGAGTTCATCTTAACGCCACTACCACATAATCTCATTCATCTGTAGAGTTTCATTCATCGTGTTTGTTGATAAAAGGGAAACTCGAAACGCCCATTCTATCTGTTTTTATACATTAAATCGAATCTTACATTCAATTTCACATTGTTATTAAATTGCCTAGCAAAAGAAAAACATATTTCAGTTTTACTATAGTTAAGTTTAAGTCAGTTAAATTGTGCGGCTATGTGGTCTTGTGGGATGACACTCGCTTTCGGATCAGAAGTTCCTGGGTTCGAGCTTCGCTCGGCGCATAGTTGAGTCCTTGGGAAAGGCTTTTTACTCACATTCTCTCGCCGTACTCAGGTGTAAAATGAGTTCCTGGCCGTTAGCATCGTTGTCTCTGTCCGAAAAAAATTATAATGTCGCCTAACAGATGATATTTCTCGCTCTACATGTTACGTGTTGCTGATGAACAGGGACCCCTAATAATGCGCTTTGAGCACTCAACTATGCGCCGCGCGAGGCTCGAACCCAGGACCTTCCGATCCGAGAGCGAGTGTCATACCACAAGACCACTTAACCGCACCAAAAAAAAAACTAGAATAGAAATTACGCCCTTTCGCAAAGGTACCAGTTGAAACTGTCGCCTAGACATTCCATGAAGGAATAATATAGATAATCCATCAAACAGAATGTTTGATGTCAACAGGAATCACCCATGTTGTCACTGTGAGCAAATTGGGGGTTAATAATATTGCCCAAGAAAAAAAATAAAGTGCCTGAAGCCGGGCTCGAACCTGGGATCTTCCTGGTCACAGTGCAATATCTTAACCACTCGGCCACTCAGCCCATATGAGAGGGTAAGTAGTCCTTCAGAGCCATTGGGCCCATGGAGCCGGACTTTATCCCGGTTTCTATAGCGTGAAACGGACAATAGCAATTCCTTGCTATCCTTTGGATAGGACGCTAGTCTATCGCAAAGTACTTTCCGCCAAATCCAACCGACACTGCTACCCATTCACTGCTGGGTGTACAGGGGTGGGGGGGGGGGGGTGGCAGAAAAAATCTCGACTGCACACGGGATCGATCTTGGTCCCTTTGCGTGTGAAGCGAGTGCTCTACCAATTGAGCTATCAGCCCCCCCCCCCCCCCCTATGAGAGGGTAAGGCTTGTCAGCGTGTATCAATTATTAACACCAAAGCCTTTAAATCATGAACTGCCATGCCATGGTTTCAAGATAAAAAAATAAAAGGGCCCATATTTTAATTTTACGACCGTATCACAACACAGCCATCAAGCCCGTTCCGCCTGATAAATTATTCCGCCACCCATAGCGCCATTAATCTTGCGTCAGGATTTCATATTTATAAAGTAGTCTCCGTTTGTAACCGTGGTGTGTGCGTGTGTGTGTGTGAGTGATAACTCAGTGATATAGGCCGCTTGGTGTTCGTACGATTATGGAAACTATGTCGCTTTGCGTACGGCGTATTGATCGATCAAATATAATTGGATTCAATAGTCCGATGTCACGTCCGCCCAGCAACGAGCAGCTTGGTTCTAAACAAAAAAATCGGTACTTTTTATTCTTCATGCTGGCTAGAACTTTTTTACATGTCGTGTGATCATAATGTATAAAAGTCAAAACATGATCAGATTTATGATGTTTTTCTTTTCTAGATACATTTTTATGGTCGTCGGAGAAGTATTTCAGAAGGGCGTCCGCCGTTTTCTCGATAGTTTAGAACCAGTTATTAAGTTAAGATGCGTCATTACGAGGGAAGCGACGTCACGACTGGTGAAGCCTATTGCGGTCGAAACAGGATTTCTATTGTGTAAATTTTAAAAAATGGACTTTCATATAGCGCAATATCAAATAATGTGATTTAGGTGCTTTAAAATGGGTCCAAAGCCAACAGAAAATGTTGATACAAAACGATGAGAAATGACACATATAACGCGCGATTACAATGTTTTGTTTCCAGAGATACAACACTATCTAGGTACTCATTTTACACCTGAGTATATTGATAAAAAATGAATAAAGAGCTCCCCCCCCCCCCACTCCTTGATACAACTTTGCGCAGTCCATGATAGGACTCAAACTAAGGGCATTGAGGATAGATGTGTGGCTATGTGGTCTTGTGGTATGACACTCGCTTTCGGATCGGAAGATCCTGGTTCGAGCCTCACTCGGTGCATAATTGAGTTCTTGGAAAAGGCTCTTTACTCACATTCTCTCATCGTACTCAGGTGTACCTGGCCGTTAACAGCGTTGTCTCTGTCGGAAACAATGTAATAACGCCAAGCAGGAGTCTCGTTCTATATGTTACGTGCTGCTGTTGACTAGGAACCCCTTGTAAAGCGCTTTGAGCACGTTTAGTGGATATTTATCATCATCATCATTGCCTTTTTCACCCTGGGTCAGGGTATAGGCCACAGACAAACAGTTTCCTTCTCTATCCCGAGCTAACTTTTTTCCTCACTCGGTGCATAATTGAGTCCTTGGAAAAGGCTCTTTACTCACATTCTTTCATCGTACTCAGGTGTAAAATGAGTACCTGGCCGTTAACAGCGTTGTCTCTGTCGGAAACAATGTAATAACGCCAAGCAGGAGTCTCGTTCTATATGTTACGTGCTGCTGTTGGCTAGTAACCCCTTGTAAAGCGCTTTGAGCACGTTTAGTGGATATTTATCATCATCATCATTGCCTTTTTCACCCTGGGTCAGGGTATAGGCCACAGACAAACAGTTTCCTTCTCTATCCCGAGCTAACTTTTTTATCTCATTCCAGGACTTACCACTTCTCTGTATATCAGCTTCATTAATTCTTCTTGTCCTTCATAAATTCTGACATTCCAGAAACTCTTCGGTCGCCCAAGCTAAAAAAAGGATTTGGTTTGACCGTCTGCGTTTCTGTAACGGTTTGAGTTTAACGGAAAGGGGTGTTCTATATTTAGATGCCAACTGTCATGACAAAAGACATCAAACCACATGCTGAGATGACCGTCTTCTTAACTCGGTACTCTTTCAATAGGGTTCAACAGTCGTGACGTCACTTCCCTCGTAATGACGCATAGGAAGTCAGCATTATCTCGATCACCGCCAAATATTTTGAAATACTTCTCCGACGAGCATAAAAGTGTATCCAGAGGATAAAAGTATTAAATAACTGAACATGTTTTGACATTTTATACATTCTGATCACATAACGTGAAAAAATTCTAGCCAGCATAAAGAATAAAGAGTATCAATTTTCTTTGTTTTGAACCAAGCTGCTGGTTGCTGGGCGGACGTGACATCAGACTATTGAGAATCCTATTGTTCCTCAAAAGTGTTGTAATATTATCTTGTGAGAGTTATATCCCCTCTTTTTGTATAGCATAGAAATCAACACCCCTTTTTGGAAGATTATAACAGTATAATATTGTTGTTCGTAAATTAATTCCCTCTTTGGGTATCGCATAAATCTCTTTTTAAAGACGTTGCTTCTAAATGCTATTTTCAACACAAATCGAAATTGTGGTCTTATATCTCAGAACTACATTATGTCAGGGAGAACTTTGTTACAAAATGTGATTTTTAGGGTTAAAATGACAACAACAAAATCAGAGATTTTAGTTTTGTCACTGTAGGAAACTAAGATCATTATCTTCAAATAGACATAGTTACAAACAATAGCAATACCTGAATGCCAATCATCCCCAACTCATCTCGACCACGATATCAGCAACTGCGTTATTCTTAAACGTGGCACTGGCATAGTAACCATTCCATACCCAATTCCTGATTTCTCCATACAGTTGATGACTGTACTAACAACTGGCGTTATTCTTAAACGTGGCACTGGCATAGTAACCATTCCATACCCACCTCCTGATATGCTCCTCACAGTTGATGACTGTATCAACGACTGAGTACGGCAACCACTTCTGACTCACCTCCT
>NC_088371.1:23577812-23580312 GCF_034508935.2 Berghia stephanieae
CTTGCCGCATTTTCCCGGGTTTTCTCAGACAGCCTTACATTAATTAATATTATTGATCTTTAGACTGTCGAAAAAGTATGTCCAAAGTTGATTTTCTGTTCACAAATTTTTCCAAATTTGAGAAACTATTTCTGCTATTTGGATTTAAGTGTCTTTGAAAAACTGATTAATTTTCGGTATAATATCCTATTCCTCCTCTATCTCCTTCTCTCTCTCTCTCTCTCTCTCTCTCTCTCTCTCTCTCTCTCTCTCTCTCTCTCTCTCGCTCTCTCTCTCTCTCTCTCTCTCTCTCACTCTTTATCATTACTAAAGGGGGTGTAATATTAAGGAAGTATCTCTCAAATTGTCAATATAAAACCCATATATTCTATTTGTCTATCATTTTCTTTGTGACGTAAGCATGCATTAAAATCCATAAATGCACGATCTTGAATCATCAATCCTGCTTAATGTTCTACACCAAACGTAATGACGTAATAACACAATTACAGAGAAATGAGAGAGAGGCTAGTTACTGATCTTGGTAAAAAGTGATGACGTCATTACATATCTAGAGAGAGAAATAGAGAGATAGAGGCTAGTATCATAAATAGTTGACATTTTCCTAGAGCCGGAGTTTATCCCGGTTGCGATAGCATGAAACAGACAATAGCAATTGACTGCTACCATTTGGATAGGACATTAGTCTATCGCAAAGTATTTTTCACCAGCTGCCCATTCACTGCCGGGTGGACGAGGAAGTGGGAGTTCGAAATAAATCACGACTGCACACGGTGTCGATCTCAATCCCGTTACATCCGGCTGGCGAAAGTTGGGTATTTTACCTAAACGCGTGGCATTAATAAGTGTAAACTTAAAATTCAACTTTATCGAGAGAAAAAAATAATGCAAGGCAATGAATTTCACATATTAACTTTTGTTAATGCTATTTTGATTTGTTAATTGGGAATGTTACAATGCTAATTCTATGTTTTATCTTGGCAATTGCCAAAATGTAACCCTTTGAATTTGAATAATGGTTATAAACAAACTAACCATTCTGTTCAAGTTTTAATAGCAATAATCAGGGCTGCCAGGTGGTTAGAGTGCTTCGTGGCCAATTTCGACTTCAAAAGTGGCAAAACGGGGCCAAATACTACTATGACAGTGACCCGTTTGAAAAAGCTCATCGGTAATAGAAACGCGAATTACCTCTGTGGCTAATTTCGACACACAAACGTGACCATCTGGCAGCCCTGATAATATACATAATTCATTGTACAAACAATCGTGCCGTAATTCTCTGTCCTCCATTAAAGCCTCTTTGAGTTACTTCCTTTCAGTTTTCTGTGAGTGATGTTATTGATTATATTGAATGATATATACTTGCGATCAAAAGAAAGTATAGATAGTATGCAGATGACGTCACTCAGGCCTTTGTTATGGTTTTTGCCATCCGCGTTTGTGAGTTGTTCTCACTAAACTGTATTAACCAGACTATAAAAGTTCATGGTTACACAGTGTTTGTGTGTTGGTCCGTTATACTTCCGGATGGCAATGTTGTGAACTCCTTGGCCAAGCGCATACTATCTATACACATTTAAAATCGTCGTTCCTTTTACCATTAGCCTTTCTGTGTACCGATTTTTGCCCCTTACTCTGGACAGGAAGTGTGAAGATTATTTTTTTTTTTTGCTATCCGTGTCTTCTTTAATAATTTTCAAGGCAGGAAAACACAATGCAAAATACCATCGATTAATCTACGCGATGTCACGACTTAGTTAAGAACAACATGCACGTGCCATTGGTCATCTTCAAGCTGGACAGTCTGTGGCCAATGTCGCAAGAATGCTTAATATCACAAGGAGACTGTATATTCGTTAGTGGATCGATTTGAAATGACAAAAACGGTAGGGACTAACGAATATACAATTCTCCTTGTGATTGATCCATTGGAAGCGATTAAGGGATCAACGAGTTGTTTTGAATTTAAGTCGCATCAACAATCAGCGGAGAATATAAAACCGAAGGGCAAAATTAAGAAAGCTTTTTCAAAGACAAGCAGCGATCCTGGACCTTTGACCTTTGGGGTAAGCGATGCGATTAAGGAATCAACGAGTTGCCCTGAAATTAAATCGCATCAACAATCAGCGGGGAATATAAAACCGATGGGCAAAATAAAGAAAGCTTTTTCAAAGCTAAAGCGTTTTTTCAAATCAAGCAGCGATCCTGGACCTTTGGCCTTTCAGGTAAGAGAGCAAAAAATCTCAATGAAAAATGAAATGATAACTGAAAATAATTATGAAACGGCGAGTCTGCCGTGTTTGTCAGTAAAAGAATCGTTGACAAGCCTGAACTCCCTGCAATTCTGTCAAGACTTCTGCTTCGAAGAAGACGTAGGAACTTCAGTCGACCCTTCTGACAGTAGTAGTAGTATAGGAGACGTAGCTGGAACCACGTAGATTGCTCGACAGTTTCTTGGAGCGAAAATTTATTTAATCTTACCTTGTTTTGTTACATT
>NC_088371.1:23585312-23595312 GCF_034508935.2 Berghia stephanieae
CAGGTGTATCCTATTTTGATGGTGTTTTTGTTCATGATTGGGTGTAGAACGTGACCGGGAGGGAAGCATTTGTGTAGTAGATTGGAGAATTCATTGCTGATAGAGGATGTCACTTCTTGCTGTAGGTTGGGTTGAACCATGTTATATTTCGTTTTCTCTGATAAAATAATCATTATTTTCTCCAACAACAAACGAAAACTATCACAACCAGCTCATCCCAACAACAACCTAGAGAAAAAAATGCAACTGCAGGACCCAGGCAACATGCCCACTAAACGGCAATTGCCTGACTCCAAACGTTATTTATCAAGCCACAGTTACACGCTCAGACACACCAAAACAAGAAGCATACATTGGCCTCACTGAGTGTTCATTCAAAACTAGATACAACCTGCACAAATCTTCCTTCAAAAACATAGACACACGACATTCTACTACACTATGCGAACACATTTGGAAGCTCAAAGAAAACAACATACAACACAGCATTACATGGAAAATCATCTCCACACTCGTACTCCCCCATCTTCTAAGATTTGCAACCTCTAATCAAAAAAAATCTTCATCATCACAAAACGAACATGGCAACACTCAACAGGAGAAACGAACTAACATCTTCATGCAGACATAGAAACAAACCCTTTTTTATGTGTAATT
Source organism: Berghia stephanieae (assembly GCF_034508935.2). NCBI lineage: Eukaryota > Metazoa > Mollusca > Gastropoda > Nudibranchia > Aeolidiidae > Berghia > Berghia stephanieae. The sequence continues at coordinate 23,585,970 of NC_088371.1, forward strand.
ACGAACCACCATAATGACGAAGACTAAAAAGTACGACAAACACAACAATCTACTTTCACTTTCACTTCCTGATGAATGAGAGCGAATGCTCGAAACAATATTGTAGAAGTTGATAATTATACTTGAAATATTTTATAAATAGCTCCTTTTATCAAAACGTTGATCACTATTATTCCATGGCTTTTGTTTTTATAATTTATATATAATACATTTATCAATGAATAGATAATGAATGAATAATAAGTGAATAAGTAGATATATACATAAATATATGAATGATTAATATATCGATTATCAAAAAATAAAACATGAATAAATAGATATATACAAGATACACTGTCCTTATAAAAAGCATGTCATGTAACAATATAACTCAGTCAATTCAAAATATAAGTTTGGTTGACCTAATCAAAACAAAATTAAAAACCATTACGGCAAAAAAAATTGGTTGGTTAACAGTATGCTCGAGGAATATATGACAATGCACATATTTCAACAAAATTCCTAAATTATGTGCTTGGAGATTGGAATTCTTAACGTGGGTGAACAAGAATTCCAATAAATCTTTTAAAATGGCAGGTTTCTGTTATCGTGCGCCATGCCGTGTCAGTTGCTATAAATATATACATGATTCAAAACTTGCTGTACACCTTTGACCGCGGGTACCGATGGCTCAGTTGGTAGAGCACTCGCTTCACACGCAAAGGGACCAAGATCGATCCCCGGTGCATCGAGATTTTTTGTTTCTGGCCCCCTGTCGATCCAGCATTAGCTGAGTCTTTAGATTTGGTGGAAAGTACTTTGCGGTAGACTAAAGTCATATCCAAAAGATAGCAAGCAATTGCTATTGTCCGTTTCACGCTATAGAAATCGGGATAAACTCCGGGTCCATGAGCCAATGACCATAGAAAATATTTTTTACTCTCAAAGTCCAATGTTAGGATTCCTGGATATTTTAACGATGCTCTTTAAAGGCTTCAAGAGACGTGACGTCATTTCCCTCTTAATGACACATAGTAACTTAGTAACTAGTTCTAACCTATCGGAACAATGGCGGACGCCCTTATGAAATACTTCTCCGACGAGCATAAATGTGTATCCAGAGGAGAAAAACATTATAAATCTGATCATGTTTTGACTTGTATACATTCTTATCACAGGACATGTGAAAAAGATTTAGAAGCATGAAGAATAAAAAGTACCGATTTTCTTTGTTTAGAACCAAGCTGCTGGTTGCTGGGCGGACGTGACATCAGACAATTGAATCCTATTGTGATAGGAGGTATATCTAGTTTTATCATTCATTAATTCCAACATTTTACTTAATAATTGTCTTCATCGAGTACATCCAGCTACAATGATAGATGCTGTGATTGGTTGCATAATGTTGTTTACAGCGATGTGTCCTTATGTGTAATGTTAAAAAATCAAGTCCCAGAAAGAGCTCCAAAGTCGTGACGTCATTTCCTCTTAACAACGCTTACAACAAACAAAATTGGTTCTCACTTGGAAATCGGTAAAATCGATAACAGGCCTCCCTCTCCGAGTGATGTCGATATTCAAGTACAAAACATTGAACCATTTATTTAGCAAAGAAGAATTTGATCAACTTAATTTTTTAAAAGCAACTAACTGTGCTCGTAGTAAAGATAACAGCTTTACTCTTTCTGTTGAGTGTGGAACCGGAAGGGCATGGCTAAGGCAGATGTAGCATCGCACTTTTTGTCCCTATAGATAGTATGCAGATGACGTCACTCAGGCCTTTGTTATTGTTTTTGCCATCCGCGTTTGTGAGTTGTTCTCACTAAACTGTATTAACCAGACTATAAAAGTTCATGGTTACACAGAGTTTGTGTGTTGGTCCGTTTTACTTCCGGATGGCAATGTTGTGAACTCCTTGGCCAAGCGCATTCTATCTATAGGATTCAATAGTCTGATGTCAGGTCCGCCCAGCAACGAGCAGCTTGGTTCTAAACAAAGAAAATCGGTACTGTTTAGTCTTCATGCTGGCTAGAACTTTTTCACATGTCATGTGATCAGAATGTATAAAAGCCAAAACATGATCAGATTTATACTGTTTTTCTCCTCTGGTTACACCGTTATGCTCGTCAGAGAAGTATTTCAAAAAGGCGTCCGCCATTGTTCCGATAGTTTAGAACCTTTTACTAAGTTACTCTTAGTTAATGTGCGGCTATGTGTCTAGAGGTATGACACTCGTTTTCGGAAGGTCCTGGGTTTGAGACTCGCTCGGCGCATAGTTGAGTCCTTGGAAAAGACTCTTTACTCACATTCTCTCACCAAACTCAGACGTATATTTGTTTTGTTCGTTTTTAAGGGTTTTACGGTGCTTGCAACACATTAAGGTCATATCAGCGCCAGTAAAAAGGAAGAAAATGGGATAGTAAAAAGTTCTAGACTTAAAATTAAAGCACAAAAGAAAAGGTAAGACAAAGAGGAATTGGTTCAAATAGGAAACAGATGTAGATTCCAAGAGCACACCGTCAAAGTACTTCGTTTGAGATCACCTGATAGTCTCATCCAGACACAAGCACAGGTCCCAACTGAGAGGAATACACTCAGATGTCTACCAATCATATAATATAATATGTAAACTAAACATAATACAATGCATAACAGAGAGATGATTTACAAGGAAAAATATATCATCTCCCAAAACTATAACTATTAGTACTATACATTCGACTGTTTTCCTCCCAGCCAAGGAACTCCGGAAAGGATCAGGACAAAACTAAGTAATCTCATTCCAAGACAATGACAGGAAACAATTGGAAAACGGGTATGGGGGGATAGAAGACACGGCATGTACCTCCCTGCCCACTATGGGAGGTCAGGATCCCCACCCAGAAACTCAGACGTAAAATGAATACCTGGACATTTACAGCGTTGTGTCGGTCCGAAAAAAAATTGTAACGTCATGTCCCGTCCTAAATGTTAAATGTTGCTGTTGGCCAGGGACCCCTTGTAAAGCGCTTTGAGCACATTTAGTGGATATTGCGCTATATAAAAGCTCTTTTTTTAAAAAAGCTCATTACGAGGGAAGTGACGTCACGACTGTTGAAGCCCATTGCGTTCGATTATCAGAATTGCTAAAATTATGTGTACTACGGTTTACAGGTAGCATTAGAGGTAGTTTAGCATTAGAGGTAGTTAAGAGGCATTCCCATACCTATTGTGGCGATATTAATAAAAGCCATCTCCTTCTCGTCACCAATGGACACCATCAGACTATCACGTGATCTACAGTTTTCAAAGTGCCAGGACGAGTTCTGTTTGGCCGACTCAAAATAGTAACAACCGTCTTCATAGGCCATCCATTCAAGGTCACACTTTGTGCTGTTGTCTGGGAATGGAAGAAAAAAGAACTACAACAAACGTTGGTTTCATCTCCAGGATAATAAAGCTGAAGAATCACGATCTAAGATTCAAAGTGCCGCGCTCCAAAATACAAAGCCATGAACAGTCGTTCTTCCCTCTTATATAGATAGAATGAAGTTGACGTCACTCAGGTCTTTGTTATTGTTTTTTGCTATCCATATTTATGAGTAATTCTCACTTAACTGTATTAACCAGACTATAAAAGTTCATGGTTACACAGAGTTTTGTGTGTTGGTCAGTTATACTTCCGGATGGCAATGTTATGAGCTTCTCGGCCAAGCGCATACAATATAATATACGCTTGTGGAACAACCTACTACCTATCGTTGTAAATTCAATCACCACGGAACAGTTTAGAGAAAGGCCAATTCACTACTAAAGCATTCAAATACATACTGAAAAAGCTGGTAGGGAAATATAAAAGAAATGACTGGGAATATGATGAGGGACTGCTCAGAGATGTCGCTAGGCAGAGACTTGTGGCAGACCATGGCATCCAACCTCTATGAGAAGGAACTCCGGTAAATAATGTAAGCTAAAGGGAATCGAACTCGAGACCATAACATGATGCGGCACCTTTCGCCTGGCTGCCAAAGTGTAGATACCCTAAATGTTGTAAACAAGGAAATCTGGCGCCTTACCTTGCCAGATATTTTTTAGTGTATCGGACTTGCCAAAAATTTAACAGTCAAATGAGCAAAACATTTCTTGTTTGCGAAGAGTATAACTTTAAGGTATGCTTCAATCTAGTAAGTAAGAGACAAGTGAGAGATTCTACCGTATTATATAAACAAAATGGATGTTGTTGATTTAGTGTGATCTACTCACAAAATAATAAATTAATTCACAAAGGTCTATAGAATGAATGAATGTTACGTCACACAGCCATCTATCTCTCTCTCTCTCTCTCTCTCTCTCTCTCTCTCTCTCTCTCTCGCTCTCTCTCTCTATCTATCTATCTATCTATCTCTGTCTATGTCTCTCTCTCTCTCTCTCTCTCTCTCTCTCTATCTATCTATCTCTCTCTCTCTCTCTCTAGTTGCATTTGTAGTTGTTTTGAATAATTTGTTGATTGTCTTTGTGGTTTGAAAGAGTCCATTGATAATCTATTCATGTCTTACCGTAAAAGACACATGTTTCATTCTTGTCGCCGGTGAGAATGTAGTTCCCGTGGTGAAATATTCCCTTGTTGAAAAGCTCTTGGCAGGTTGAACCTACAGGGTTTGACAGCTCTGTGGTAGGGATAAATGGTGGGGTTTGAAATAGTGGTGGTGGTGGTGGTTGTGCTGGTGGATTTTGTGGTTGTTATGGTGGTGGTGGTTGTGGTAGGGATATATGGTTGGGTTTGAATTATTAGTTGTGGTGGTGTTGGTGGTGTTGGTTGTGTTGGTGGTGGTGGTGGTGGTGGTGGTGGTGGTGGTGGTGGTGGTGGTTGTGGTGCTGGTGTTTATGGTGGTGGTGGTTGTGATGGTGATGATGATGATGATGATGATGATGATGATGACGATGATGATGATGATGATGATGATGATGACGATGATGATGATCAATGTCCATAACACAACTACCGACACCAATGTTTGCTTTCCACTCAATCAAAATTTAGAACAACAAACAATACATTAAAAAATATATAAAACCCATAGACCTAAAAGCAATTGAAGAGTGACTGGTTTTCAAAAACTCCTTAACTCCACTTTTCCCATTTTGAGATGTTGAAGATTATTTCCAATAAAATTTCTCATTCGGTCTATTATTTCATTCTATTTAAACTTCAAATTCACACAAATCTAAATAAATTCTTGTGCCATTTGATGCTTAAAATAACATTTACATTTCAATTTTTCTCATGAATGGAAAATATCAAAAATAAAAAGTAGAAAAATCGACTTGACGAGTTTTGGAAAACTAGCATTCAATTTAATGTTTGCATCCACTGACTGCACATTATCGGATTATTTCCATTTCTAAAAATCAGACATGTTTGAGTTTCCATTTCCCAACAGGAAGTCCAATCAACAATATTTGAAACGTGAAAATATCCGTTTACACGTCCAAATCAACAAGCAACCCATTGGATTGTATTTGGTGCCGATACAAAAGCTGCCGTACTAAGGAAAAAATCCATATTTAAAAATTTGGCCAGAAAACTCGTCCTTCAAATATCGATCGATTTAAATGACCCTCATCTTGGCAACAACAATAAAAAAAACCCTCTCAAACCTGGTACTTCGCCGAGAGGTTGTTTTTTTTTTTTTCCAAGATGAGGGTCATTTAAATCGATCGATATTTGAAGGACGAGTTTCCTGGCCAAATTTTTAAATATGGATCTTTTCCAGAGTAGGACAGAAAAGTGTCTTGGTTGATATTGGAATTCAGATTTTAACCACGGTTCCCGATTGCTGAATTTAAATTTTAAAATCTTGAAATTATGTGAAGCAGTTCGCCATGAACAATTTAGTTTGACATTAATTTTTTTTTTTAATTTCATTTTTCTTTTTTTCTTCTTTTTTTTTTTGGGGGGGGGGGGGGTGGGTCATTTTGTTCAAAATCCCCGATTTGATAAATAATCATATACTTATGAAACAGCACGTACTAATGTTTACCCCAAAAAGTTCTTTCATTGAGGAAAATGTAGTCGTATGTCCAACGTTTCTTTAGCAAAACGATATTCATTTCTGTATAACTGGTTCCCACTAGTAATAGCGTATGGCTACATAATCTCACACTAGAAGTCTCCAGCCAGTCGTTCAATTCGTCACCGCAGAGTTGAGGACAGCGTCGAAACCTCCCGCCAATCTCGTCACAGGGCAGTGTAAAGGGCTAACCTACACCGGAGACGGACTCCGACGACCCGGCACTGCCGTCGTCTGCCGTGTTCTGGATAAAGACGTTGGGCATGGACAAAATACTAATAATAAAGAGAAGAGCCGTTAGACCTACCCATACCAAGCTCGAGGGGGAAAAAACGGCAGAGGACGTCGGGTGCTTGGTATGGGTAGGTCTAGCGGCTCTTCTCTTTATTCTTAGTGTTTTGTCCGTGCCCGACGTCTTTATCTCTGGAGGACGGCAGTTTCGGGTCGCCGGAGTCAGTCTCCGGTGTGGGTTAGCCCTAAGATTACGTGGTCTTCTGTCTCTGGCGTTCCCTGACATTGGGGACAGTCGGCTGACTCCCTCAGACCCCATCGATGCATGTTTGCAGCAGTCCTGTCGTGGCCTGTCAGTGGGTCGGTTTCAGGTTTGGTTCCCGCAGACATTTTATGTTATGCACCGAATAAATATAATATTATATCACAGTATGATACACCGATATAAAAAAATGAATTTTATAAAGTGAGCTTTTATATAGAACGCAATATCCACTAAACGTGCTAAAGCGCTTTTACAAGGGGTCCCTGACCAACAGCAACACTTAACATTTTAGGACGGGACATGACGTCTGTTTTTTTGTTTTTTGTTTTTTTTTTGTTTTGTTTTGTTTTGTTTTTTTTTTTGTTTTTTTTTTTTTGTTTTGGGGTTTTTTGACTAAAAGCACTGCAGGGGGTTGAGAAGGGAAAAAGGAAAGTGAGAAGAGGTAGATGTATTGAATGTATAGACAGTATGCGCTTGGCTAAGAAGCTCACAACATTGCCACCCGGGAGTATAACGAACCAACACAAAAAACTATGTATAGATAGAATGCGCTTGGCCAAGGAGTTCACAACATTGCCATCCGGAAGTATAACGGACCAACACACAAACTCTGTGTAACCATGAACTATTATAGTCTGGTTAATACAGTTTAGTGAGAACAACTCACAAACGCGGATGGCAAAAACAATAACAAAGGCCTGAGTGACGTCATCTGCATACTATCTATATCCGGCTTGCGGAGGTTATGATGTTTTTTCACAGTAGGGAGGGGGGGGGGGTTGAGGGGGGAAATAGGGAGGTGAGGCGTAGCCATTGTTTACTTGACGTCATTTTTAAGGTTTCTGGAGCGTCTAGTTAGTAGTGCTCAAGGAAACAAGTGATCCCATTGGTTGAACTATTGAATACAACTCACTATTTGTTTTCTTTTGTGGTCAAAGACTTGTCTTTGATGTCATTTTTTGGTCAGTGTCTGGCTATAAGTTAACGATGGCTACGGGTGAGTATGGGTAGATGTGTTGAATGTGATAAAGTATAATTACCTGTAATATCCAAATCGCCTGTGTCGTTTGTACTTTGGTCTGTGTTGAAAACTGCCGTGTAGGAAGGTATCTGAAACAATGCAGTTGGAGCTTATATGAAATGTCCGAGTATATTATTATGTGTAGTGTCAGATTATATAATGTAATAGTGTAGAAAGTATCAATAGATAGTTCGAAGATGACGTCACTCAGGTCTTTGTTATTGGTTTTGTTTTGTTTTTTTTTTGCCATCCGCGTTCATGAGTAATGCTCACTGAACTATATTAACCCGACTATAAACGTCCATGGATACATACAGTTTTGTGTGCGTTTATTATAGTCGGGTTAATACAGTTCAGTGAGCATTACTCATAAACGCGGATGGCAAAAAAACAATAACAAAGACCTGAGTGACGTCATCTTCTTTCTATCTATATATAGTGAAGTACAGTAGTAAGCCTCGCAGTCCTAATGACGCTTACTGAGAATTTTGTGATTCAGTCATGGTCAACGAGGAAAGCTGCTCTCTCCATCCATGTTGTTAATTTTTTCCCATTGGTCACGGTCCTGGGCCAGAGTTTTGAGGCTGTCAAGATCTTCTTGTGACTTTAGTACGGAGGGCACTGCACTATTTCTTAGTTCTTCTGGGATTAATTCGGCCTTATCTGAATCCAGAAATTTCTGATATGTAGTGAGGTCCTGGTTCAGGGTAGTTACTATTGATGTTGGTGGTCTCCCTACATATTTGTTGCCATGAAGGAAATTTTCTGGCATTGCAGTTTGGGCTGGGATGTTATCTTTTCGACGTAAGATGTGATCAAATAGCCTCCATCGCTGTTCTTTTCTTATTGTACATAAAGAGTCAAAATGTAAAAAGTGTCAAAGTATAGAATGTGTCAAATTGTACCGTGTCGAAATACAGAACGTAATAAAGCATTGACAGTGCCAAAAAAAAGTATAAAAAGTGTCGGAGTATATAACGTGTATGCGTTTATATAAAGTGTCAAATTATATATAAAATGTCAGAATATTTAACTTTTAATAGTATATAACATAGAAAATAAAATGTTTTCTTTTTGTTTTGTTTTTAAGGGTTTTACGGCCCTTGCAACACATTAAGGTCATATCAGCGCCAGTAAAAAGGAAGAAAATGGGATAGTAAAAAGTTCTAGAATTACAATAAAGTATCCAAGAAAAGGGAAGGCAAAGGGGAATTGGTTCAAATAAGAAACGGGTGTAGATTCCAAGAGCACACTATCCAAGTACTTAGTTTGAGATCACTAAAAGTCTCATCCAAACACAAGCGCAGGTCCCCGCTAAGAGGAACACACTCAAATGTTTTACAAATCATATATAATATAAAGAAAGCATAATACAGTGCATAACAGAGAGATGATTTACAATGAAAAAAATATCATCTCCCAAAACTAACTATACATTCGACTGTTTCCCTCTCAGCCAGGGGATCTGGCCAGGACCAGGACAAAACCAAGTAATCTCATTCCAAGACAAAGACAGAAAGCATGTTGGAAAACAGATATAAGGGGATAGAAGACACAATATGTACCCCCCTGCCCACTATGGGAGGCCGGGATCCCCACCCAGAAATAAAATGTCAGAGCATAAAAACTTTAAGAGTATATGTGTCAAGGTATATAAAGTGTGAGAGTATACAAAGTGTCAGAGTATATAAAGTGTCAAGTATAGAAAGTGTCAATTCGTCAGAGTATCAAAAATGTCAGATATTTATTTTAAATGTCGAAGAATTAAAAATACCATAATATTAAATGGGTCAA
>NC_088371.1:23600312-23607812 GCF_034508935.2 Berghia stephanieae
TAATCAAACAAACACATTGTACTTACCCGCTCCCTCTGTGTAAACAGAGACATTGTACCCATGCAACGGAAACAAATAAAACACGTTTATACATCACACAATGTAATCAAACAAACACTTTATACTGATCAGTTTGAACAAGCAACTAAACGCTTTTTTTACGAAACCCGCCGAAACCCAGTCCCAGGTTCACTCCCCACTGGTGTATACTTCCCTGAGTCTCAGGTTCACTCCCCACTTCCTATAACTTGGTTGGATATTGTCGGGTTTCGTCCGGTTTCGTAAAAAAAAGTAATTGCTTTTTTTCGAAACCTGCCGAAACCCAGTTCCAAGTTCAATCCACACCGTTGCCTACTTACCATAACTTTTCGGGTTTCGGCGGGTTTCGGGCGGGTTTCGGTGGGTTTCGTAAAAAAAAGAAACACCCAACTAAACATACAAACGAACAAACAGACGAACACACAAACAGACGAACACACAAACAGACGAAGACACAAACAGACAAACACACAAACAGACGAACACACAAACAGACGAACACACAAACAGACGAACACACAAACAGACGAACAAACAGACGAACACACAAACAGACGAACAAACATCAATATTGGACTCACGGATAGTCTGATAGACAGTGTATTTATCCGGGCTACCCCCACAGTATGACTTGTTATCGTGGCAAAAATCATCACATTCATTGTCACTGACTTTGGTTGAAGCAAGCTTGGCCAAGGACTCGATGCAGTAACATTTTGATCCCTGGAAAAGACACGGCGGTGATTGAATTTACAAATTAAAAAAAAAAAATTAAAAACTCTAGTATCACTTTACAAGCTTGTGGTTTTTTAAACTTGATCTTTCATAGTGAGTGGGCAATATCCACTAAACGTACTAAAAACGCTTTACAAAGGGTCCCAGACCAACAGCAACACGTAACATGTAGAACGATACATGACATGACGCCTGTGAGGCGATATTCCAATTTTTTTTAACGACAGAGACAACGCTGTTAACGGCCAGGTACTCATTTTACATTTATTCATGTATTTATGTATTTATTGATTTTTTGTTGTAGTTGGCTGAAGAAGGGTTTTGAGCCCGAAACGTTTCGTGTTTGGTAGTTTATTCTTTTTTTTTATAAAGCTGTTATATTCATTTTTGTTTATGACTTTTTACAGTCCACAGATTCTAACAGCCTGGTGTCACTTTGACCAGTGTCTCACCTGTCTTGCAAAGTAGAAAAAATTATCATCTTTACAGGCCTTGGAACATTGGCCGTAGTTCTCTGAAGGAGTGGCCATCAGGTCAACGTTGACCTCTGTCAGGTTGGACAACTCCATTTTCCTGCATCCTTGGGAAAGAGTGGACTCTGTAACAGACAGAATGAATTTTTTAAAGAATACAACTACATGTCGACTCAAAAAGATTATTGGTTGATTTCAGAGGCAGTGTGGCTCAGCGGTACGGTCTTTGCTTCGTACTCGAAAGATACCGAGTTCGACTACCCGCCGCGTTGTGTGGCCTTGAGCAAATCACCTAGCCCTAGCTCACTTTGCGGCGCTGCACTGCGGCTGACGTCTGGGTTATTCCAATATTCCATTGAATAGATCCTAAAGAAAAAATTCCCGTAGGGCTGAATAAAGGGAATTGTTTGTTTGTTGTTTTTTTTTTTTTTTTTAAAAACATTCTTTATTTTAAATTTTCGAGTCAACAATGAAATGTTCATACTAGTTTTAATAAAATAGACGATAATTGATGTAACAAGCTTCAACAGTCGCAACGTCACTTCCCTCGTAATGACGCATAGTAACTTTGTAACAGGTTCTAAACTATCGGAACAGTGGCGGACGCCCTTATGAAATACTTCTCCGTGGAGCATAAACGTGTATCAAGAGGACAAAAACATTATAAATCTGATGATGTTTTGACTTTTATACATTCTGATCACATGACATGTGAAAAAGTTCTAGCTAGCTTGAATAATAAAAGAACCAAACTGCTCGTTGCTGGGCGAACGTGACATCAGACTATTGAATCCAATTGATGGTATCAGAATATCTCCTGCCATTTAGCCCGTTCCGTCCTCTTGACTATATATTTCTTGTCAAAGAAAAAATTTCTGACGAACATTTACTAAATCCATAGCTACCTATAATCCATGCCAAACAGACAAAGAGATAAGTTCCACAGTTAGTCAACATTTTTGAAACAAAACGATGCAACACCTGACGACACGATACAATTTCATATCGACAAAAAACTAAATTTCAAAGCGATTTGGAATCGATGCCAATGCCCAGTGTAATATCGATATCAGCTCAATCATCTCCGATCTAACCTCTATTCCCATTTTGATTGGAAAACATTTATCCATTCCATATATACTTTCATTTTTACTCTAATTTTAGCGTAACCCTAAAATCTCAAGTTTTTAAGCCCTAGGCTCAGCCTATTAATATTATTATAATTTGAATCACTTGTTGAGGAAATGAATGAAAATCCCACTGTAAAAACTTTCCATACTTTCTTTTTGTCTGCGTCAATTAAATTGAGATTTTCCATTCAACTTCATCATTATCTTTTAAATTTCCTAAATGGGAATTTCCTAAGCAGGTTTCCCCGTCCATCAAAATTATCCCGAAACTTTTTTGAAATCCTTTAACTTAAAAACACATTTATCCTGTGATCAAAATTCGCTCGACTCAAAACTCGTTTAATCGACTGAAAAAAAAAATTGTATCATTTTTAGTTTTGGCCAGAAAATGTATTTTAAAATTTTCGATCAGTTAAAATCGACTTAAAATTAAATTTTGTGCGGCTATGTGGTCATGTGGTATGACACTCACTTTCGGATCGGAAGGTCCTGGATTTGAGCCTCGCTCGGCGCATAGTTGAGTCCTTGGAAAAGGCTCTTTATTGACATTCTTTCACCGTATTCAGATGGAAAACAAGTACCTGGCCGTTCACAGCGTTGTCTCTGTCCAAAAAATTACATTATCGCCTAATATTGTGTCATGTCACGTCCTACATATTAAGTATTCCCGTTGGCAAGAGACCCATTGTAAAGCACTTTGTACACGTTTAGTGGATATTGCGCTATATAAAAGCTCGATTAAATTTTTAAAATAAGATAAAATTCTCTTTATTCATCCACATAGGGTAAATTTAACTTCTAGGGTCTATTTCAAGGGAAGACTGGAATAACCCGGGCATCAGCCGCAATGCAGCGCCACAAATTGAGCTAGAGCGAAGTGACATGCTCAAGGCCACACAGTGCAACATCGGCGGGTGATCGATCTCGGTACCTTTTGAGTACGAAGCAAAGACCGTACAGCTGAGCCACGCTGCCCCCCCCCCCCCTCCGCCACCCCAAAAAAAGAAATGCCTTTAGGAATTCTCAATTTTCAGACATTTAAAGAAATTAAGGGTCGTTGTAATCAAACGATATTTGAATTAATCAATTTTTTTATGGCCAAATGTTTAAAATGTATTTAACCAGAGTTTATTCGTAATCGATTGATATTTGAATTAAAAGTTGGATTTTTGGCCAAATGTTAAAAATGTATTTAGAGAAAATACTAACCGACCATTATTTGAATGAAAGATTTTGACCAAATCTTTAAAATTTATTTAATCAGAGTTTATTCTATTAGGCCGATATATTAATTAAATATGTGTGTTTTATTTGGCCAAATTTTATAAATGTATTTAGTCAGAATTCTTTCTAATCGACCGATAGTTTAATTAATTAAAATGGCTTTATGCCAAATTCTTAAAATGTATTTAGTCAGATTGTGCCAAAACCAGACATGCCGACAGGGGAGAGAATAATGACAATATTATTGGTATTGCTTTCTCTTCTGGCCACAAACCTGGAAGTAGAGATATTGATTGGGATTGGACACGTGATTTTCAAGACCTGCTTCTACCGTAGCTATCGTTAACATATAGATAGTATGCGCTTGGCTAAGAAGCCCATAACACTACCATCCTGAAGTATAACGGACCAACAAACAAAACTGGCAGTTTGAGGTCATTTTTTAGGTTTGTGTAGCGTCTAGTGAGTTGTCGTTAGTAGAGCTCAAGAAAACAAGTGATTCCATTGGTTGAACTATTGAATACAACTCATGATTTGTTTTCTTTTGTGGCCAAAGACTTGGCTTTTGACCTCATTTGTTGGACAGTCAGGCTGGAAGTTAACGATGGCTACGCGTCTACTCAGTGAGACTCGGATAGAAAAAAAGGAGTGAATACAATCTTTCGCAATGCAGCGCCGCAAATTGAGTTAGGGCGAGGTGAATTGGTCAAGGCCACACAGCGCAGCAGCGGCGGGTGATCGAACCCGGTACCTTTCGGGTACCTTTCGAAGCAAAGACCGTACCACTGAGCCACGCTGACTCCCCGGAGGAGATGCCTTAAGGAATTCTCAATTTTCAGACATTTAAAGGAATTAAGGGTCGTTGTAATCAAACGATATTTGAATTGAACATTTTTATGGCCAAATTTTTAAAATGTATTTAGTGTAGAGTTCATTTTTTGCTCGTTTTTAACGGTTTTAGCGCTTGCGACACATTTAGGTCATGTCAGCGCTAGAATTCAGAGTTCAATCTAATCGACCGAAATTAAAAGTTTTTTTTGGGATAAATTTTTAAAATGTATTTAATCAGAGTTTATTCTATTCGGCCGATATTTGAATTAATTAAAAGGTTTTTTTGGGGATTTTTTCATTGCCAAATTTTAAAATGTATTTAGTCAGAGTTCAATCTAATAGACCGATATTTGAATTAAAATGTTTTGTTTTGTTTTTTGTTGGTTTTTTTTTTTTTTTTTTTGGCTAAATTTTTAAAATGTATTTTATCAGAATTTATTCTAATCGAGCGATATTTGAATGAATTAAAAGGGCTTTTTTTTGGGCCAAATTCTTAAAATGTATTTAGTCAGATTGTGCCAAAACCAGACATGCCGACAGGGGAGAGAATAATGACAATATTATTGGTATTGCTTTCTCTTCTGGCCACAAACCTGGAAGTAGAGATATTGATTGGGATTGGGCACGTGATTTTCAAGACCTGCTTCCACTCAGTGACGCTCGGATAGAAAAAATGGGTTAATTATTTAGATCTATAGAGAGAACGAAATTGACGTCACTAAGGTCTTTGTTATTGTTTTTGGGGTTTTTGCCATCCATTTTTATGAGTAATTCTCACTAAACTGTATTAACCAGACTATAAAAGTTCAATGTAACACATATTTTTGCGTGTTGGTCCGTTGTACTTCCGGATGGCAATGTTGTGAGTGTCTTAGCCAAGCGCATACTATCAATTGGATACTAGCAATCTCGGAAATACGGGGGGGGGGGGAGGGGGATGAGGGGGGGGGGGGTTTCAACTTGAGCTTTTATATAGAGCAATATCCACTAAACGTGCTCAAAGCGCTTTACGAGGGTCCCTGGACAACAGCAACACTTAACATGTAAGACGTGACATGACACCTGTTAGGCGATATTACATTTTTTTTTCGGACGGAGACAACGCTGTTAACGGTCATGGTGAGAGAATGTGAGTTTAGAACCTTTTCCGAAGACTCAAATATGCGCCGAGCGAGGCTCTCGAACCCAGTACCTTCCGATCCGAAAGGGAGTGTCATACCACTAGACCACATAGCCGCACAAAGCATTCACGTTACTGTGCAGCTGTGGGCCTTTTTCTGAGAACTCAACTATGCGAAGAAAGAGGCTCAAACCCCAGGACTTTTCACTCCAAAAGTGAGTTTCATAACACAAGACCACATAACCTCGTTACTTTCAATAGAGTTCAACAGTCGTGACGTCACTTCTCTCGTAATGACGTTAGTAACTGGTTCTAAACTACCGGAACAATGGCGGACTTCCTTATGAAATACTTCTCCAATAAGCATAAAAGTGTATCCAGAGGAGAAAAACATCTGATCATGTTTTGACTTTTACACATTCTGATCACATGAAATGTGAACAACTTCTAGCCAACATAAAGAATATATTTATCCGATTTTCTTTGTTTAGAACCAAGCTGCTGGTTGCTTGGCGGACGTGACATCACGCTATTGAATTCTATTCAAATGATGCATGAGAAATTGATTGCTCTTCCCGACTGACCATTAAAAGATCATTCTTAAACAATAACAGGTTGACTGTACGCCGGTTGTCTAGAATAGGAAATAAACGCTTTTGTAAAGGGCTAAGAGTATGGAAATGAAGTCAACAGAGCGATACATTCTATGAATATCATTATATGTTATGGTTATTTCAATCTTAATTACTATTGAAATTGGGGGTCGGGGAGGGGGGGGGATCAAGTTCCACTTCCGTACTCTGCATAAATATATAATTGATAAGAATAACTCGCTCTTCTGAAAAAAATATTCGATGGATTAATGAGTGCGCTATGTGATCTTGTGGTAAGACACTCGCTTTCGGATCGGAAGGCTCTGAGTTCCTTATTCACAATCTCTCAATGTAACTCAGGTATAGAATGAGTACCTGGCCGTTGACAGCGTTGTCTTTGTCCGCAAAAATTGTAATATCGCCTCCTTACAGGCGTCATGTCACGTCCTACATGTTAAGTGTTGCTGTTGGTCAGTATCTTGTTCTACACATATTACGTTTGATGTTGGTCAGGGACCCTTTGTAAAGCGCTTTGAGCACGTTTAGTGGATATTGTGCTATATAAAAGCTCAACTTTGTTTTGTTTTTGTTTTTTGTTATTTTGTTTGGGGTTTTTTTCTTGTCTTTTGTTTGTTTGTTTGTTTGTTTGTTTGTTTGTTTTGGGTTTTCTTTGGGGGGGGGGGGAGGGGGAGGGTTAATATGACCTCCATCTTGTCAAAAACCCTCGAAACTGAGACTTCACAAAGCGAATGAAAGGAAACAAGACCTTTCAGTTTCTTACAATGTATGACATGCATGTAATTCTACACAAATATCTAAACAATTTTTTTAGAAACTTGAGTTTTTAAGTGCAATATCGAATTAAGATGCTCAAATACCTTTAAAAGAGGTCCCTGGTCATCAGCAACACGTAACATGTAGAACGGGACATGAAGCTTGTTAGGCGATATTACAATATTTTTTTTTCGACAGATGCAAAGCTGCCAACAGTCGGGTTAACTCTTTTTACACCTGAGTACGGTGAGAGAATGTGAGTTAAGAGCCTCTTCCAAGGACTTAACTATGCACCGAGTGAGGCTCAAACCCAGGACCTTCCGATCCGAAGGCGAATGCCATATCACAAGACCACATAGCCACACATAATATAATCCATCGATTTTTTAAAAAGAACCAGTAATTCTCACCATATAAATAAGTATTTATCCACAGTACGGCAGTAGAGTAAAACGAAAAGTAGTCCTTCAGAACCATTAGGCCCATGGAGCCGGAGTTTATCCCAGTTTTTATAGCGTGAAACGGGAAATAACGAAAGCAAAAATTACGACTAGACCGCATAGCTTCACATCTAGTCTACC
>NC_088371.1:23612812-23640312 GCF_034508935.2 Berghia stephanieae
GAAGTCCCAGGTTAGAGAGTTTTTGCCAAGATGAGGGTCACTTAAATCGATCGATATTTGAAGGACGAATTATCTGGCCAAATTTTTTAATATGGGTTTTTTTTTTTCCAGAGTACGGGAGTTTAGTCACCTGGAACAACTACAAAAGACGTCTAACTTCTACGTCATGGCACTAGACTGAAGGGCTAGAGCTCAGATGGTCGCTGGTTATAAGTCAGTAAGTAAGTAAGTAAGTAGAAGATAAAGAACTGAACAAGTGTGTATAAAAGATGGCAGACAAAGCAAAGAGCAAAAATACAAGAAAAGACCATCCCAAAAAAATCAGTGGACCTCGACAGGGGATCGAATCGAACTTCAGACATTCTGATTGCCTACTGCAGACGTGTTTTGGCTGTGCTCTGTGTTTTCACAAGTTTGACTGGATGTTTTTACGATTCTTATTTATAAAAGTGACACTATATTTTTACTAAGGGCTGTGATTTATTCCACGTGCGTAGTTCTTACAGCTTACAATATTATTACACTATATCTATTACCAAGTTTTACTTTACCACATTTATGTACATATACCATATTTATGTGTTGTCGGCATTATATACGTCTGTACAAAAATTTCCTTTTTGGATGAATAAAGTACATTATTATTATCATCATCATCATCATCATCATTATTATTATTATTATCATCATCATCATTATCATCATCATCATCATCATCATCATTATTATTATTATTATTATTATTATTATTACTACTACTACTATTACTATTATTATTATTATTATTCTTATCATAATCATTATCATTATCATTATCATTATCATTATATTATCATTATATTATTATTATTATTATTATATTATTATTATGATTATGATTATGATTATGATTATTATTATTATTATTATTATTATTATTATTATTTATTATTATTATTATTATTATTATTATTATCATTGTTATTATCATTGTTATTATCATTGTTATTATCATTGTTATTATCATTATTATTATCATTATTATTATTATTATTATTATTATATTATTATTATTATTATTATTATGATTATTATTATGATTATTATTATGATTATTATTATTATTATGATTATGATTATGATTATTATGATTATGATTATGATATTATGATTATGATTATATTATTATATTATATTATTATTATTATATTATTATTATTATTATTATTATTATTATTATTATTATTATTATTATTATTATTATTATTATTATTATTATTATTGATTATTATTATGATTATTATTATGATTATTATTATTATTATATTATGATTATGATTATGATTATTATGATTATGATTATGATTATATGATTATGATTATGATTATTATTATTATATTATTATTATTATTATTATTATTATTATTATTATTATTATTATTATTATTATTATTATGATGATGATTATTATTATTATTATATTATTATTATTATTATTATTATTATTATTATTATTATCATTATTATTATTATTATTATTATTATTATGATTATTAATCTTATATCGCTGCCTGCTCCTCAATTTCTTGATTTGATAAGTACAAGACGCACCCAAGCTACAATAAACGTGACCGAATTAAACAATCAAATAGAAAAGACCCTGGTCACAATCTTTAGACTGCGATCAGGACACACAACCGCCCAAAACACCACATGCACAAGATGGTTTTGTTTGTTTTTGTCTTTAAGGGTTTTACGGCGCTTGCAACACATTTAGGTTATATAACAGTGCCAGTAAAAAGGAAGAAAATGGGATAGTAAAGAGTTATAGAATTACAATTAAAGCACCCAAGAAAAAGTAAGACATAGGGGAACTGGGAACAAATAGGGACCAGATGTATATTCCAAGAGCACACCACCAATGTACTTAGTTTGAGATCACCTAAAAGTCTCATCCAGACACAAGCACATGTCCCAACTAAGAGGAATACACTCAAATGTTTACCAATTATATAATATAATATGTAAACTAAAAATAATACAATGTATAACAGAGATGATTTACAAGGAAAAAAATATCATCTCCCAAAACTATAACTATACATTCGACTGTTTCCCTCCCAGCCAAGGAGCTCCGGCAAGGATCAGGACAAAACTAAGTAATCTCATTCCAAGACAATGACAGGAAACAATTGGGAAACGGGTATGGGGGGATAGAAGACAGAGCATGTACCTCCCTGCCCACTATGGGAGGTCAGGATCCCCCACCAGGATACCAGGGGTATAGAAGACACAGCATGTACCTCCCTGCCCACTATGGGAGGTCAGGATCCCCACCCAGGATACAGGGGTATAGAAGACACAGCATGTACCTCCCTGCCCACTATGGGAGGTCAGGATCCCCACCAAGATATAAGGGGATAGAAGACAGAGCATGTACCTCCCTGCCCACTATGGGAGGTCAGGATCCCCACCCAGCACAAGATGGTAGAAATAGGAGAAACATCCATTTGTGATGGTGATGAAGGAGAAGAATAAGCCCATACAGCTATGTGGTCTATTGGTATGACACTCGGGTTCGAATCGGAAGAGCCTGGTTTCGATCCAGCCTAGACTCTTTAGTCACAGTCTCTCACCGTACTCGGGTGTAAAATGAGAACCTGGCCGTTAATAGCGTTAACTGATCTTTCTGTCCGAAAAAAATTGTAATATCGCCTAACGTGCGTCATGCCACGTCCTACATGTTAAGTGTTGCTGTTGGCCAGGGACCCCTTGTACACGTTTAGTGTATATTGCGCTATATAAAAGCTCAATTTTAAGACGCCCATCATAATTACTCTAGATCTGTCCAAGTATGCAAGAACGGCAAGAGATGATTTGTGGTCTGCCACTACATCTTTCCAGACTAAACTGTATGACAATCATTGGGCCCCTGGCAAAGCTGATGAAGACAACGGCGTTCCTTCATCAACTAGACAATCAAATATGTGGACAATGATATGAGTGGGGAACGAAGAGGAAGAAGAAAAAGAAGAAGAAGAAGAAGAAGAAGAAGAAGAAGAAGAAGAAGAAGAAGAAGAAGAAGAAGAAGAAGAAGAAGAAGGAAAAGAAAGAAAGAAGAAGAAAGAAAAGAAAGAAAGAAAGAAAAGAAGAAGAAGAAGAAGAAGAAGAAGAAGAAGAAGAAGAAAGAAAGAAGAAGAAGAAGAAGAAAGAAGAAGAAGAAGAAGAAGAAGAAGAAGAAGAAGAAGAAGAAGAAGAAGAAGAGAAGAAGAAGAAAAAGAAGAAGAAGAAGAAGAAGAAGAGAAGAAGAAGAAGAAAGAGAAGAAGAAGAAGAAGAAGAAGAAGAAGAAGAAAGAAGAAGAAAAGAAGAAGAAGAGAAAGAAAGAAAGAAAGAAAGAAAGAAAGAAAGAAGGAAGAAGGAAGAAGAAGAGAAGAAAAGAAGAAGAAGAAGAAGAAGAAGAAGAAGAAGAAGAAGAAGAAGAAGAAGAGAAGAAGAAGAAGAAGAAGAAGAGAAGAAGAAAGAAGAAAGAAGAAAGAGAAGAAGAAGAAGAAGAAGAAGAAGAAGAAGAAGAAGAAGAAAGAAGAAGAAGAAGAAGAAGAAGAAGAAGAAGAAGAAGAAGAAGAAGAAGAAGAAGACGACGACGACGACGACAAAGAAGAAGAAGAAGAAGAAGAAGAAGACCAATAAGAAGAAGTTTTGTAATATTATTCTGCCAGCTTTATCAGGTTCTATATCATGCACACAATGTTTAGGTTTTTCATCTGACATTAATGCCATTGTTTTATAACGTAATCAACCCTGGGTTAGTGTCACCTGATGTCAAAGGTCGGTCATTCAATATTCAACAACTGATTGTATCAATATCATGAAACAGCGTGTCTTCATTCCCTATTCAATTTTTAAAATTCACTATAAATAACACACCGACCATCATAGGGCCCAGCGTGGCTCAGTGGTACGGTCTTTGCTTCCTACCCGAAAGGTACCGAGTTCAATCACCCGCCGCTGCGTTGTGTGGCCTTGAGCAAGTCACATCGCCCTAGCTCACTTTGCGGCTCTGCTCTGCGGCTGACGCCTGGGTTATTCCAGTCATCCCTTGGAATACACCCTAAAGACAAATTTCCCCTTGGGGATGAATAAATGGAATTTTATTTCTCTATTTTTTAATAGTAATAGTAAACATTATCATCACCATCACCATCTATATCGTCATCACCATCATCATCATCATCATCATCATCATCATCATCATCATCATCACAATCACGATCATCATCATCAGCAGCAGCAGCATCACCATCATCATCAGCACCAGCATCATCATTATTATCATCATCATCATCATCATCATCATCCACAGCAGCAGCAGCAGCAGCAGCAGCAGCAGCATCACATCATCATCATCATCATCATCATCATCATCATCACCACCAAGTATTATACAACTAGTTTCAACATGCCTCCTGAGTACCCACTTCAAACAAATACTCGTACTCCGCAGCTCTTTGACCTTGAAGGAAAAACACTCAAGGTCACTATACAACATGCAACCAATCAATGCACAGTGTACTAGTTATCGACTAGTACTACACTTACTTGTTACATAACATTAAATATCACGTAACAAATACTTGTTTTCACTGAATCTTGAACATTTAATTTTGACTCATTGTGTGAATATGGTGTTATGTTATTATGAACCAGATATAAGGAATTGAATACTATTATTAACTTATCTATTTATTCATTTATCATATCCGTGTATTCATGTATATATCATAGCAATGTATCTATTTATTTATCATAGTTTTTAAATATTTACTCATCGTATCAATTTATTCATCATTTACATTTATTCATATCTATCTAGGAGTATTATTTATAGTATTTATTTATTCATTTATTTATCATAGTCATTCTTATCTATTTGTTTATCATCTATTTATTTATTTATCAGATCTATTTATCTATTTATTTATTTATTTGTCATAGTATCTATATATTTGTTAGTGATATCTATTTATTTATTTGTCAGATCAGCATACCTATTTATTTATTTATTTATCATAACCATTTACCCATCCATTTATCATAAAATCAGTTCTTAGATTTAGAGCCATAAGACCCATTGATCAGGAATTCACCCCAGCTTCTAAAGCCTGAAACGAACAATAACGATTGTTTTCTACCATATGGTAGCAATGATTATGAAAAATGTTTTTTTCTCTTTTTGAGAATTTTTTTGTCTAATATCAAAGCTCTATCTCCACTGATTAAAAATGTTTTTGAATTTTGAAAATCCATTCATAAATAAACAAGTTATGCAGTTTCAAAGGTGTCATTTATTTGGATGACCCGCAAAGAGGGAAAAAAACGCGAAAATATGGGACGCTTTTTCGGCATTTTTTTTTTTATCTTTGGTTGTATCTTGCGTAATAAGTGGATTAAAAGATTGAAGCTTGAAGAGCAAATTAGGATGGTGTTTTGTAAAATACGGGAAAAGTACTCGTCATATTCATATGAAATTTTACAACCAAAAATAAGAAATGTTCATGTATTACCTTGTCAGCGACAAAACCTCCACGCCCGGTAGTTTTAGAAATATTTTACTCCAAAGGGTAAAAATCTATTTTTAACAATTTTCCGGTAATCGCACGAGTTTTGTCGCTTGACATAATCTAAAATGACCTTTTCTCTAACTGTGTGCCAACTTTCAGTCATATTCATCGATAAACAGCGTCGTAATTAATTTTTTAAAATAGCATATACGAAACGGCTTCGTCCCATATTTTGCCGCGAATTTGGGCACTTCGTGAGCGAAAAAGAGGCCCAAAGATTTGTGCGGGATAGTCATTGCTACATATGGACAGTACGCTAGGCTCTCGCAAAGCACTTTCCACCAGATCTGACTGTCCAAGTAACCCCAATTACTGCTGAAGGAAAATGGGGTTAAAAAAGCTCGACTTACCCGGTCTCGACCTCGGTCCCATTGCGTGAGAAGAGAATGCTCTACTGTCTGAGCTATAGATAGAATGCGCTTGGCCAAGGAGTTCACAACATTGCCATCCGTAAGTATAACGGACCAACACACAAATTCTGTGTAACCATGAACTTTTATAGTTTGGTTAATACAGTTTAGTGAGAACAACTCACAAACGCGGATGGCAAAAACAATAACAAAGGCCTGAGTGACGTCATCTTCGAACTATCTATTGGGATCCTCTTATTTATTATAATCTTTTAATTGATGTATTTATCATATTTGTGACCCACCGCATCAAAGCGGTATTATGTCGGGATCCACTCGGTAAGGGAAATTGAATTCATAGCCACAAATATCCAACTTGGGTTTAATTTCTGTACGTTATGGTGGAGTATAAAGACTATTTCTTGCATTGCAAAAACTTCTAAGCTCCAATTTCTCATCGTCCTACCTCTAAATTCACTTTTTGGGGTCTGAATCATCCCGACATAATACCGTTTTGAGACGGAGGGTCACATTTGCTAGGAGGTCTGAAGTTCGATCCCTCAGTCGAGAAAAACAGATTTGGAGTGGGTATTTCTTTTTTCTGTCTTTTTTTTTATTTATGGGGGGGGGGCTGTATGTTTTGAGCTTTTTATATAGCGCAATATCCACTAAAATGTGCTCAAAGCGCTTTACAAGGGGTCCCTGGTCAACAGCAACATTTAACATGTAGGACGAGACATGACGCCTGTCAGGCGATATTACAATTTTTCGGACAAAGACAACACTGTTAACGGCCAGGTACTCATTTTACACCTGAGTACGGTGAGAGAACGTGAGTAAAGAGCCTTTTCCAAGGACTCAACTATGCGCCGAGCGAGGCTCGAACCCAGGACCTTCCGATTCGAAAGCGAGTGTCATACCACTAGACCACATAGCCGCACATGTTATTGTTGTTGTTTTGTTTCAGTTTTCTTTCTTGTTTTGTCTGGCACTGTTTCATACACACTTTTTTCGAATCTTGGTCAAACTTCCAGGCGGGTAATCGAACTCGATACCTTATTTGGAATACAAATCAAAGTCCATATCGCTGAGCCACGATACCGCCTTACTGATGCATTGCCTTTAGCCAAAAAACTCACAACCTTCACCAGCCGAAAATAAAAAAATAAAAAATAAAATTCCCTTTATTCATCCCCAAGGGGAAATTTGTCTTTAGGGTCTATTCCAAGGGAAGACTGGAACAACCCAGGCGTCAGCCGCAGAGCAGCGCCGCAAAGTGAGCTAGGACGAGGTGACTTGCTCAAGGCCACACAACGCAGCGGCGGGTGATTAAACTCGGTACCTTTCGGGTAGGAAGCAAAGACCGTACCACTGAGCCACGCTGCCCCTAAAAATATAGACAGTTCGAAGATGACGTCACTCAGGTCTTTGTTATTGTTTTTTGCCATCCGCGTATATGAGTAATGCTCACTGAACTGTATTAACCTGACAATAGATAGTTCGAAGATGACGTCACTCAGGCCTTTGTTATTGTTTTTTGCCATCCGCGTTTGTGAGTTGTTCTTACTAAATTGAATTAACCAGACTATAAAAGTTCATGGTTACACAGAGTTTGTGTGTTGGTCCGTTATACTTCCGGATGGCAATGTTGTGAACTCCTTGGCCAAGCGCATTCTATCTATAAACGTTCATGGATACACACAGTGTTTTGTGTTGGTCCGTTATACTTCCGGATGGCAATGTTATGAGCTTCTTAGCCAAGAGCATACTATCTATACCACAACATAAAACTACGTGTACCGTTAAACGTTTACAGTCTGGTTAATACAGTTTACTGAGAACTACTCATAAAATGGCTGGCTAAAAACAATAACAAAAACCTGAGTGACGTCAATTTTGTTTCATCTATTTACTGATCTACATTTGTATCCGTACGTCTCGAAGCGGTATAGATAGAATGCGCTTGGCCAAGGAGTTCACAACATTGCCATCCGGAAGTATAACGGACCAACACACAAACTCTGTGTAACCATGAACTTTTATAGTCTGGTTAATACAGTTTAGTGAGAACAACTCACAAACGCGGATGGCAAAACCAATAACAAAGGCCTGAGTGACGTCATCTGCATACTATCTATACCACAACATAAAACTAACGTTTACAGTCTGGTTAATACAGTTTACTGAGAACTACTCATAAAATGGCTGGCTAAAAACAATAACAAAAACCTGAGTGACGTCAATTTTGTTTCATCTATAGATAGTATGCAGTTGACGTCACTCTCGTCTTTGTTATTGTTATTTGCCCCCACGTTTATGAGTAATACTCACTTAACGGTGTTATCCAGACTATAAAAGGTCATGGTTACACATAGTTTTGTGTGTTGGTCCGTTATACTTCCGGATGGCAATGTTATGAGCTTCTTAGCCAAGCGCATACTATCTATTTACTGATCTACATTTGTATCCGTACGTCTCGAAGCGGTATTCTATCTGGATGAACTAAGTAATATGATATTGAATTTATATCCACATACTGTATGAAACTTGGTGTTCGTTAAAGATAGTATGCGCTTGGCTAAGAAGCTCATAACATTGCCATCCGGAAGTATAACGGACCAACACACAAAACTGTGTGTATCCATGAACGTTTATAGTCGGGTTAATACAGTTCAGTGAGCATTACTCATAAACGCGGATGGCAAAAAACAATAACAAAGACCTGAGTGACGTCATCTTCGAACTATCTATATGCAGCGGCCGACGTATACATATATACAGGTCTGACGTCCGAACCAACTTATAAATTATATGGAAGCCGCTCCTTTGCCCACACTGGGCCCCTTGTATGGAATAACCTGGCCAGAGGCAAACTCTATTGATAGTTTTAAATCATTGTGAAAGCACTATCTACCTTTTTACCGTTACATTTTCATGATATTGATACCATATATTACCTACACTGCTGCTATTGATATCATTGTGGTATAGATAGTATGCAGATGACGTCACTCAGGCCTTTGTTATTGTTTTTGCCATCCGCGTATGTGAGTTGTTCTCACTAAACTGTATTAACCAGACTATAAAAGTTCATGGTTACACAGAGTTTGTGTGTTGGTCCGTTATACTTCCGAATGGCAATGTTGTGAACTCCTTGGCCAAGCGCATTCTATCTATACGTTTTATATATAATGTAAATTTTGTATATTCATTTGTAACGTGCATTGAGGATCACACAGTGATGACAATGCGTGATATAAATGCCATGTATCTTTATTATTATTATTATTATTATTATTATTATTATTATTGTTATTATTGTTATTATTATTATTGTTATATGTTATTATTATTATTATATTATTATTATTATTATTATTATTATTATTATTATTATTATTATTATTATTATTATTATTATTTTGTTATTGTTATTGTTATTATGTATTATTATTATATTATTATTATTATTATTATTATTATTATTATTATTATTATTATTATTATTATTATTATTGTTATTGTTATTATTGTTTATTATTATTATTATTATTATTATTATTATTATTATTATTATTATTATTATTATTATTATTATTATTATTATTATTATCATCATCATCATCATTATCATAGGCCTAGTCTAACGTTGTTGTAATGGACAATATTTTGCGTCATCATTTTTTTTTTATTGATATTTCTAATACAGCAATGAGCCCATTAGGAGTTGGGTTATCAGATCTGCAAATAAGTACACGTCGGCAGTGGTTTATGTCTGCCATTCCACACGTTTAAAACAAAAATAATTTTTAAAACCCTCCTCCGCCCCCCCCCCCCCCCCCCCCCCCCCCCAAAAAAAAAACACTTAAAAATCGTATTTAAAACCAGAAAACCCTCAAAATTTGTATTTTTCAATAAACTTTAAAATCTAAAATCGTTTAGAAACAAAAAAAAAAAAACAAAAAAAAAACAAACAAACAAAGCCTCCATGGCCAGTCAGATCTATAGATAGTTCGAAGATGACGTCACTCAGGTCTTTGTTATTGTTTTTTTGCCATCCGCGTTTATGAGTAATGCTCACTGAACTGTATTAACCTGGCTATAAACGTTCATGGATACACACAGTTTTGTGTGTTGGTCCGTTATACTTCCTGATGGCAATGTTATGAGCTTCTTAGCCAAGCGCATTCTATCTATAATCAATGGGGGTCAAAGGTTAAAATGACCAGAAATAATGAGTCCTACAAATACACTGAAAGAATTGAAAACCTTTTTGGATTGTCAAACACTGTGGAGGACAATCACCAGGTCGTTGAGATGGACTGTGACAACAAGAGCTAATGGCCCCTGAGATGGTTTGGATAAATAGTATGTTATATGTTATTGGATGTTACACGTTACCCCAGGCGGGGCCGGGACGGGATGGTCGTGTGGATATTTAGACACGTTGGCACGGTCGGTGTTTCGGTTCGGTTCGGTTCGTTTCGTTTTGTTTTGTTTTGTTTATTATTTAGTAGCTTTTTTTTAATGTTTTGTCTTTGTTTTGAATTTGTTTTTTATTTTCTCTTTTTTTGGGGAGGGGGGGGGGGGAGTGGGGTGTTTGTTTTTTGTTGTTTTTTTTCTCTGTTGTTGTTTTATTGTCTTTGTTTTGTTTTGGTTTTTTTTTTTTTTTTTTTTTTGGGGGGGGGGGGGGGAAGGGGTTGGGCGAGTGTGTTGTTTTGTTTTGATTTTTTGTTTATTTGTTTGTTTGTTTTTGTGTTTTATTATTTGTTGTTTGGCTTGTTGTTTGTTTGCTTTGTTTTATTTTTGTTTGTTTTTTTGTTGTTTGGATTTTTTTTTGGGGGGGGGGGGGGGGGGAGCGGGCTGGGGGTCTTTTTCCAAGTTGTGCTATATAGACCGACGTATGCATATATGCAGGTCTGACATCCATGCCCATTATGGGCCTAGTTAACATTGTTGCAATGGACAATATTTTGCGTCATTTTTTTTTTTTTTTTTTTTTTTTTTTTTTGTAGATTTCCATTTCATTACAACAATGAGCCCATGAGTTATTGGGTTATCAGACCTGCAAATAAGTGCCCGTCGATATACACCCATTTGTTATTGTGTTCGGTAACAGGAAATACTTAATCATGTTTTCATATGTAATCTATGTATGTTTTTATCTATTTATTTACATATTTATATATTTATGTTTGTGTTTAATTATTCTTTTATGCTTTTTTATTTATTTAATTCTCATATATCTACTGGGTTGAGAGAATAGGGGATGAGATTAGCGGAAGAGTAGCGTCCCTTGATTGGACGTCACCTTACAGAGAGAACGTCAACATGGTTTCGCGCATGCTTCTCTCTCGTCCTCGCTTTCGGTGAAGTGTCTCATGCCGCTTTCACCGGAAGCGAGGACGAGAGACGCATGCGCAAAACCATTTTGCCGTTTTCTCTCTCTAATAACTTCTCCGCCGGTGACGTCCAATCAAGGGACGCTACTCTTCCGCTAATCTCATTCCCTATTTCCATTTCATAATTGAAGCCATAATAACTTTGGTCATCAAACCAGCAAATTAGTTCACTTCGGTTTCACCAGTTTGTTCAAAAAAAATATAATGACAACCCACTGCGCATGCGTGAATACTGCAATAAACGTTATTTCAAGACCATCGACGCACGCAGTAAGCCTAGGGTTTAACTGACCCAGTTTGTTTAAAGTACCCATTTCCTGTTTTCACCAATCCAGTCACCCTTTGTTTTGCCAAGACATTTGTTGTTATTTTTGGCAAAGTGACTTCGAAATGATGACGTAATCAGATTTGTTTTTGTTTTTAAGGGTTTTACGGCGCTTGCAACACGTTCAGGTCATATCAGCGCCAGTGAAAAAGGAAGAAAATGGATAGTTCTAGAATTACAATTAAAGCACCCAAGAAAAGGTAAGACAAAGGGGAACTGGTTCAAGTAGGAAACAGATGTAGATTCCAAGAGTACACTATCAAAGTAATTAGTTTGAGATCACCTAAAAGTCTCATCCAGACACAATATATATATAAACATATATTATAAACAAAACATAATACAGCGCATAACAAAGATATGATTTACAAGGACAAAATATCATCTCCCAAAATTAACTGTTTCCTTCTCAGTCAGGGCCAGGACAATACCAAGTAATCTCATTCCAAGACAAAGACAAAGAAAGCATGTTGGAAAACATATATAGGGGGATAGAAGACACAATAAGTACCTCCCTGCCCACTATGGGAGGTCAGGAACCCCACCCAGGACGCAATCAGAGACACACTAGGATTTTTTTACGAGACGAGTTAGGATTTACTATAATTTAGAAATAGAATACCCTTTGAACTTTCTTTATGCATTTTGATTATTAACAGAACAAAGTTGACGTCACTCCGGTCTTTGTTATTGTTTTTAGCGAGCCATTTTTATGAGTAGTTCTCACTAAATGGTATCAATCAGACTATAAATGTTCAAGGTTACACATAGTTGTGTGTGTTTGTACGTTATTTCCGGCTGGCGAATGTTTTGAACTATTTGGCTGATGCAAAGCATCAATAGACCTAAAAACAGTGAGTGAGTGCTATATTTTCTATAGATAGAACGATAATGACGTCACTCAGGACTTTGTTGTTGATTTTTGTCATTCGCGTTAATGAGTAATTCTCACTAAACTGTATTAACCGGACTATAAACGTTTAAGGTTATACATAGTTTATGTATTGGTCCGTTTGTACTTCCGCATGGCAATGTTGTGAGGTTCTTAGCCAAGCGCATACTGTGGACAAGGAGTGCGAAGGGATGGGGTGGGAGCTGAGATTTTTAAAAATTGAGTTTCCTCCCCAAAACAGCAAAGGAATGGAACAACCTTGAAGAAACTGTCTTGTCCCCAACATGGACACCTTCAAAAACGTCTTACCCGTCTACCCAATGTATACTACAACGTAAATGTTGCTGCTCGAAGCTCGAAGAAAGAAATAAAATGAGAAATTGAATTTAAGCTTCAATTTAACCCTTTCCTTACCAGCCATTTTCAGAATGTTCCCCAAAATTTCACACCCACCTAACACAAAAATAGAATTTTCTTACTCAAACAGAGAGGCAACAAATACATTCTAAGCATAATATTGATCATCAAAATGAACTCTACAACACAGTGTCACGTTTTTATAGCTATAATAAAACATTTTTCTTTATATTGTGTGATTTTCAAAATAAATCAGAATGATAGTCGTGCTGGTTGGACCGTAACGAATGTGACGATTCGCCTATGGTTGGTAAGGAGAGGGTTAATATACGAAAACTGATAAAATGGACGTTTGGGGTTTCCCTTTATCAACAAAACAGGATGAATGAAACACTACAGACGATGTTGCTAAAGGGGAAACCCGAAACGTCCATTTTATCTGGGGGGGGGGGTATATTAAATTGAAGCTTACATTCAATTTCATATTTAATTTAATGTATACTACAGCGCAGCATTAATCGTCAACAAGATGGTTCTGGCTGCCTTAACCCGAAGAAGAAGGAAGAAGGAAGAAGAAGAAGAAGAAGAAGAAGAAGAAGAAGAAGAAGAAGAAGAAGAAGAAGAAGAAGAAGAAGAAGAAGAAAAGGACTGCATTCGGGATGGATACCCCAATGCCCTTTGATTTTGAGGTGAGTTCTCAACCCACTGAGCTATCAGGACCACAGTCGTTGTTATTTATTTATTTATTTATTTATTTATTTATTTATTTATTTATTTATTTTGATAGCATGATTGAAAGTTTTAATGCACAGCTTGTGTTGAACCTGTGACCTCAAGAAGTCAGGGAGAGAAAGCTCTAATAAGACTAGGGTGAGAAGCGATCTTTTTTTTTTTTTTTTTTTTTTTGGGGGGGGGGGGGGGGGTCGTGGATAGCTCATACGGTAGAGTCACGCCTTCTCCGACCAGGAGAAGTCGTCGTACCAGTAAGGTCGCGGGTTCGAGCCCCATCGCCGCCGCGAAATTTTTATTCCCTACTGTCTTCTGGCACTTTCCTACTTACTTCATTTCTCGTTGTAATGCACAACTTGCAGTTTTCGTTATCTTAAAAATTCAATAGAATTAATAAGATTAAAAAACATCGCAGTATTGTGTAGTAAGTTCCTGTATTCATATGTGACTCGACGCGTCAAACTGGAACTAAGTCGAAGCGAAATAGATGAAAAAACAAAAACAAAACAAGCAACAACAAAAATAAAAACAAACAAACAAACAAAATATAGCTTTTATATAGCTAGAGCAATATCCACAACCTGCTCAATGCGCATTACAAAAAAAATTTTAAAACAAACAAACAAACAAACAAAAATATCTTTTAATGTAGCTTTTATATCGTGCAATATCTACTAAACGTGATCAAGGCGCATTACAAAGACAAAAAAAAAATAGAAAACAAAACAAAACAAAACAAAACCAAGCCTAAAATGTTCAGAAATATCAGATTATCTGTTTCTGTTCTCCATAAAACTTTTTTAAAACTTAAGCTTATATATAGCGCAATATCCACTAAACGTGCACAAGGCGCATTACAATTATTTTGAACTACTCAATTAAACACAAGAGCTTTACCAGCGTTTCATCTTTTTGACTACAAATGCAATTTACAACAACATCGATATCAATTCGATATAATACCGTTTTGAGACGATGCGTCACAAATGAAAAAATATCGTAAATCAATGGCCATTATCGATAGAACAAATCCGTTTTGTAGCCTCCTAATACACTGAATTACTCCAAAACCAACCAAGCGGAACGCTCTTTTGTTGAACTCGGGTGTAAACAGTCCATCATCGAATTATGTCCCCCTTTGTCGGCTGCCATTATCCGCCATATTGACGACCACGCGACTTCCGCTTACGATTGTCATGGTAACGCTGAGAGCGAGGCTGAAGGAAGTGAACACGGGTAATGGATTACTACCAGGGGTGTTCGTGTCTTGGGACAAAATTACAAAAATGGCTATGTGGTCTTGTGGTATGATACTCTCTTTCGGATTGGAAGGTCCGAGGTTCGAGACCCGCTCTGCATATATGTGACTCTTCGCCCCAAAACGGTTTTAAGTCGGGTGGGTTAAGATGTTGAAAATTGAATTTATAGCCAGGAATATCAGACTTGTGTTGAGTTTATTATATATGATTTATTAAATAGAATGGATATCATATTTTATGTTTTTGTTTTTGTTTTTAAGGGTTTTACGGCGCTTGCAACACATTTAGGTTATATCAGCGCCAGTAAAAAGGAAGAAAATGGGATAGTAAAAAGTTCTAGAATTAGATTTGAAGCATCCAAGAGAAAGTAAGACAAGGGGAACTGGGAACAAATAGGGATCAGATGTAGATTCCAAGAGCATACCTCAATGTACTTAGTTTGAGATCACCTATGTCTCATCCGACACAAGAACAAAATCCGACAAAGAGGAACACACTCAAATGCTAACATTATACATTAAAAATAACACATATAATAATACATAACAGAGAGATGATTTACAAGGAAAAAAATATCATCTCCCAAAACAATAACTATGCATTCGACTGTTTCCTTCCCAGGCAGGACTCCGACCAGGGCCAGGAAAAAAAAACAAGTAATCTCATTCCAAGACAAAGACAGAAAGCATGTTGGAAAACAGACATAAGGGGATAGAAGACACAGTACGTACCTCCCTGCCCGCTATGGGAGGTCAGGATCCCCACCCATATATCATATTTTAGGGTGCTAATGCTAACAATTTATATTTTTGACCAGTTTAACATTAAATTCGACTTTTAAGCATCCGATTCATTCCGACATAATACCGTTTTGAGAAGATGGGTCACATATAGTTGAGTCCTTGGAAAAAGGTCTTTAGTCACATTCTCTCACCGTACCATTGTGTAAAATGAGTACCTGGTCATTGACAGCTTTGTCTCTGCATAACAAAGAGATGATTTATAAGGAACAAGAATCAACTCCCAAAAATAGCACTATACATTTATTGACTGTTTCCCTCTCAGTCAAAGACTCTAGCATGGGCCGGGACAGAACCAAGTAATCCCATTCAAGACAGAAAGCAACTTAGAAAACAGATATAGGGGATGGGGGGGGGGGGTGATAGAAGACACAGTAAATGACGCCATTTCCTCCATAAAAGGACAAAAGAACCCACCCAGATATATTAGAGTATTAACAATGTCAACAACATCAATAGTCCATCAAAACCATTAGGCCTATGGCGTTTATCCCGGTTTCTACAGCGTGAAAAAGACAATAAAAATTGCCTGCTACCCGTTGGATAGGACGTTATTCTATTGCAAAGTACTTTCCACAAGATTATCAGACCCAGCTACCCAATAACTGCATGATAGACAAGGAAGGGGAGTGGGGTCAGATTAAATCTCAACTCCACCCGGGATCAATCTCGGTCCCCTTTGATTTTCAAGCGAGTGCCCCACCAACTGAGCTATCGGTCGGGACCCCTACATCAACAGTAAATTGTATATTCAACAATGGTAACAACAAAACAGGGAATATAATCATAGGAAAAACAAAAGAGCAAATTTAAGTGTGTCACAAAATAAAGAAGAAAACACAGGATATAAGATAATAACTGACCACAAGTGTCTATAAAAAGTGCCAGACAAAGCAAGAAAGAAAAATATAAGAAAAAATCATCCCAAAAAATCAGTCTGCCTCGAGGTACACTGATTTTTTGGAATGGTTTTTTTTTCTAGTAATTTTCTTTCTTGATTTGTCTGGCACATTTCATACACACTTGTTCAGTTCTCTATCTTACGCCGATGTCTGCTCCTTAATTTCTTAACAGGATATAAGCGTTGAGAACATTCAGACTCTAAATATCAAAGACAAAAGAAAATGGTATATCGATGGTCGGCGAATCAAACCTCTGAAGTCCTGATTTTCACGAATGGCGGATCAGAACTCTGAAGTCTACGTACGAGCTTTGCGCACCGTGTTTTATTTAATTTGATGTCACCAGAGGTCTGATCCGCCCAAAATTTAATAAAACATGGTGCGCAAAGTTCGTAAATAGACTTCAAAGGTTTGATCCGCCGATCGTGAAAATCGGGACTTCAGAGGTTTGATCCGCCGATCATGAAAATCGTGACTTCAGAGGTTTGATCGGCCGATCGTGAAAATCGTGACTTCAGAGGTTTGATCCGCCGATCGTGAAAATCGTGACTTCAGAGGTTTGATCCGCCGATCGGGAAAATCTTGACTTCAGAGGTTTGATCCGCCAATCGTGAAAATCGGGACTTCAGAGGTTTGATCCGCCAATCCTGAAAATCGGGACTTCAGCGGTTTGATCCGCCAATCGTGAAAATCGGGGCTTCAGAGGTTTGATCCGCCGACCATCGATTTATCATAGTTTTAGAAACACAACAAAACAAAACAAGACCATTTCTTGCAAAAGCCACGTGAGAAGTAAGCAAGAAAGAAAACAAAATAAGAACAAGCAATCATAACAAAAACAAGTTACTTGTAAAATCGGCAACCGGGCACGCGCTCAGCCAACTTACCAGACACATTTGGAGTTATCCACCCGCAAAACAACAACACGATGAAAAACAAGAGGGATGGGCAGAGGTAGTTTTGACGTACAACAGCAGAAGTCAATCTGGTAACAAACCGGAAATGGGAATCCTCCAATGCCATCGCGTGCTTCAACAACAATCCAACCGGAAGTCAGGTAATTCTGCGAACAGGAAATGTGTAATAATAAAAAATCGCTTTATTACCAAAATCGTCCGTATTGTTTTGGTTATTGTCATATTATTATTATTGCTCTTTTGCATTAATCGTGGCCAGATAGATAAATCGATTAGGGTAATTCATATCGAATATCGATGTTGGAGTGTCTTTCGATTCTTGAGCCAGACATTGGGTAAGAACAAAACGCTCTTTAATTTCATTTTGGTCAGATTCTCTTTTCTCTTGAGCTTTTATGAAGTGCAATATCCACTTAACGTGCTCAAAGCGCTTTACAACGGGTCCTTAGCTGACAGCAACATTTAAGTTCTAGAACTGAACATGACGCCTGTTGGGCAATATTACAATTTTTTTCGACCAAGACAACGCTGTAAACAGCCAGGTACTACATTTACACCTGAGTACGGTGAAAGAATGTATTTAAAGAGCTTTTCCAATGATTCAACTATGCGCCGTTTTGAGCGGGACTCGATCCCAGGACCTTCCGATCCATCTCGTCTTTTGGTACGACACTCGCTTTCGGATCGGAAGGTCCTGGGTTTGAGTCTCGCTCGGCGCATA
This sequence comes from Berghia stephanieae, assembly GCF_034508935.2. Lineage (NCBI taxonomy): Eukaryota > Metazoa > Mollusca > Gastropoda > Nudibranchia > Aeolidiidae > Berghia > Berghia stephanieae. The sequence goes on from NC_088371.1 coordinate 23,631,066, forward strand.
GTTGAGTCCTTGGAAAAGGCTTTTTACTCACTTTCTCCCATCGTACTCGGGTGTAAAATGAGTACCTGGCCGATAAGAGCATTGTCTTTGTCCGAAAAAAAATTGTAATATCGCCTAAACTCGTCCTACACGTGTTACGTGTTGCTGTTGGCCAGTGACAATTTGTAAAGCGCTTGAGCACGTTTAGTGGATAGTGCGCCCTATAAAAGCTCGATTCAATTTAATTTAATGGAGAGTGTTATACCATTGGACCACATAGTCACACACATAATAATAGTCATTTCGAAAGTACACTTCCATTGACTGGTGAACCTTTTACAATAATATATTGACATAATGTAAACGTTACTGCTCGAAGCTCGAAGAAATAAACAACAATGTAAAATTAAATGTAAGCTTCAATTTAATATACGAAAACATATAAAATGGACGTTTCGGGTTTCCCCTTTATCAACAAAACAAGATGAATGAAACACTAAAGTCGAATAAGAGAAGGTGGTACCTCATTCATCTCTAGTATTTCATTTATCCTGTTTTGTTGATAAAAGGGAAACCCGAAACGTCCATTTCATCTGTTTTCGTATATTAAATTGAAGCTTACATTCAATTTCACATTTATATTGATATAGGAAGTTGAGAAAATTCTGACCCAAATTTAGAAAAAGACGTTTCGTCATTTTACGCCCATTCAGGACAAAGCCAGGTGATTAGTACTTGTTTATTAATCGTTATAATCTCAGTGGGCGTGAGTATACACGATTTTGATTATCGAGTAGATGAAGTGACCCGTAGGGCAAATTTATTGTCACGTGACCTGTCCAGTGGTGTTGTTTTTTTTTCTTGTTTGTGAGGTTTATTCAGTGCGGTCTAGAATAACATTGGGTTTCTTTTGTTTTGTTTTGTTTTTTTTTTGTTGTTGCTATTTTTTGTTGTTGTTATTTTTTGTTGTTTTCTTTTTTGTTTTTTGTTTTCTTAGAAGAGCGTGTTAGATTAACCATTTTAAAATGTGTAATTAAAGAACATAACTAAATTTACATATGTGACCAGTTTATTTTCCAAATGGTAAATATGTCGGGGTAAGAATGATGTTTAGAACTGACTCTCCGATGAAGAAAACAGTCTTTAATGTGCGGCTATGCAGTCTTGTGGTATGACACTTGCTTTCGGATCGGAATGTCCTGGGTTCGAACCTCGCTCGGCGTATATTTGAATCCTTAGAAAAGACTCTTCACTCACATTCTCTGACTGTACTCAAAATGAGTACCAGCCCGTTTACAACGTGTTTTGTCCGATAAAATATAATATCGCCTAACAGGCCTCATGTCTCGTCCTACAATATTAAGTGTTGCTGTTGGCTAGTCGATCGCAAAGTACTTTCCGCCTTACACTGCTGTGGGTGAACAGAGGGGTCAGAAAAAAAAAAAAACTCGTAGTCACTCGGGATCTATCTCGATCCCTTTGCGCGTGAAGCGGGTGCAGGTCGCATACCAATAGGCAACGAAAGTGTGAAGTTGAATTTTATAAAATCCGGTTCCAATCCCATTGGAAGTGTAAAACCACTCTGGATACATACCTCGATTGTGTAATTATTGGTCTTCTGGTTTCAGAGTGATGGAATCTTATTTTCTGGTCTAAACATATCATCATCATCATCATCATCATCATCATCATCATCATCATCATTGCCTTTTTCACCTTGGGTCAGGGTATAGGCCACAGACAAACAATTTCCATCCTTCTCTACCCCGAGCTAACTTTTTTTTTATCTCGTTCCATGTCTTATCACTTCTTCCTGTATATCAGCTTCTTTAATTCTTCTCCATGTTCCCCTTGGCCTTCCCCTTGATCTTCTGCCCTGAGGGTTCCAGTCCAATACTTTCTTTGTTATAGTGGAGTCATTCTTTCTAAGGGTATCCTCGCTCTTTTACGTCCTGTAATATTTAGAACCCTCCTATACATCCTGCCACTAAAATAGTTATGCCACCTTATGATTCAATTTGAGCCATCGCCTCAAAACGGTATTAAGTCGGGTTGGTTAAGTTGTTAAAATTGACTTTATAGCCAGATATATATAGTATGCGCTTGGCAAAGAAGCTCACAACATTGCCATCTGGAAGTATAAGGGACCAACACACAACTATGTATAAACATTAATGTTTATAGCCTGGTTAATAAAGTTAAGTGAGAATTATTCATAAAGGCGGATGGCAAAAAAAAACAAATACAAAGACCCGAGTGACGTCATCTTCGTTCTATCTATACCAGACTTATGTTGAGTTTATACGATTTATTGAGGAGAATGGATACCATATTTTAGGGTGCTAATGCCAGCAATTTATATTTAGACCAGTTTAACATTAAATTCGGTTTTTAATCATCTGGTTCGTTCCGACATAATACTGTTTTGAGACGATGGGTCACAAATATTCTATTCACTATCAGTCCTCCGAAGGCCGGTTTACATACAAACTTCCAAAGACTTGGAACCGGAAGAGTAGAATTTGTAACATAACGGCATCTCTGTCTTATTCCTAATAATCAAAAACCTTCCAGACAGGACTGTTTATATACCAAACTTCCAAAGACTTTGGAACCGGAAGAGTAGAATTTGTAACATAACGGCATCTCTGCCCTATTCCTAATAATCAAAAGACCTTCCAATCAGGACTGTTCATCTTTCTCCTTATCGATCATTTTCAGTATTTTCCCCCAAATGGCCGGCTTGACCAGCAGAAACAATCTCTCTATAAAACAACTTTATGTTCTTATTAATTAAACAAAGATCCTTCTCCAAACTTTGTGATGTACAAAATATATCTGAATAAGAAAAATGCATATTGTGTCGTAACAAATGTGACGATCTTGTTGTAGGTGGTAAGGAGAGGGTTATATACCAAACTTCCAATGATTTTGGAACCGGAATAGTAGAATTTGTAACATATCGACATCTCTGCCCGATTCCCAATAATAATAAAAACTTCCCAGACAACCGATAAATCATTTATCAGGTGCCGCTATTTTTGTTCCAATTCCTTGTTCATCACAATGTAATCTTTCCATGCCAAATCTCTATGGCATTTTAACCACAATTACTGCCATATTCTGGAAAAGAAAAAAAAAAACAACACATATTTTACAATTTGGTCAGAAAACTCTTCCTTCAAATACTTATCGATTTAAATGACCTCTCAACTTAGCAAAAACTCTCAAACATGGAAATAAGAAATACCTCGCGAAGTCCCAGGTTTGAAAGTTTTTGCCAAGATAATGGGTCGTTTAAATCCATCGATATTTGAAGGACGAGTTTTTATGGCCAAATGTTGAAATACGTGTTTTTCAGGAGTATGGCCGATAACTGTTTAAATATTGACAACATCGTTTCCATTATAAAGCCGTATGATAAACGATAACAACTAGAGTTCATCAATCAAACTCATCAATCCATGAATAAATTGATCAATGATTCAATCTAACAAGCGTTTGACACAGCAGCAGGTTGGGTTTAATGATGATTAAATAGAAGAAGGTTACGCCTGATATGATAAGATCATTCGTTGTTGTAACAATGGCAAAGCCTAAAAATAGGGAGTTTTCATTGACGTCATCACCATCATCAGCATCATCATCATCATCATCATCATCATCATCATCATCATCATCATCATCATCAGCAGCAGCAGCAGCAGCAGCAGCATCATTATCATCATCAAAATCATCGTCATCATCATCATCGTCATCATCATCATCATCATCATCAACATCATCATCATTATGTTTACAATAGGATTCAATAGTCAGACGTCACGTCCGCCCAGCAACCAGCAGCTTGGTTCTAAACAAAGAAAATCGGTACTTTTTGATCTTCATACTGGCTAGAACTTTTTCACACGTCATGTGATCAGAATGTAGAATAGTCAAAAACATGATCAGATTTATAATGATTTTCTCCTCTGGATACACTTTTATGCTCGTCGGAGAAGTCTTTCATAAGGGCGGCCAGCCTTTGTTCCGATAGTTTAGAACTAGATACTATGCGTCATTACGAGGGAAGTGACGTCACGACTGTTCAACCCAATTGACATGAAGATGGTTTGTGTGTAATATGAGATTGATTAGACATCGTGATGATTTTATCAAAAATCAAAATTGTTTCGTCAAATCCCATCGTAAACAGATGCCATCATTTGTTTATGTATCAATCATCCTGTTAGCGAGTATGACAATAAGGTGGGATTACTTGCATACAATCAATTTCTCAAAATTAAAATTTAAAAAATTAAATGAATTAAAATCAAAATTCCCTTTATTCATCCCATATGGAAATGTGTCTCCAGGGTCTATTCCAAGGGAAGACTGGAATAACCCTGGCGTCATCCGCATTACACCACCGCAAATTGAACTTGGGCCAGGTGACTTGCTCAATGCTACACGGTGCAGCGGTGGGTGATCGAACTCGGTACCTTCCGGGTACCAGTGAGCCATGCTGCCCCCATAAACCACATGAACCATTTTCCGTTCTTAACATTGGGAAAGAATCTACGATAAGGGACCCAAATATATGTTTGTTTGTGTGTTTGTTTTTAAGGGTTTTACGGCGCTTGCAACACGTTTAGGTTATATCAGCGCCAGTAAAAAGGAAGAAAATGGGATAGTGAAAAGTTCCAGAATTACAATTAAAGCACCCAAGAAAAAGTAAGAAAAAGGGGAACTGAGAACAAATAGGGATCAGATGTAGATTCCAAGAGCATACCACCAATGTACTTAGTTTGAGATCACCTACAAGTCTCATCCAGACACTAGCACTATCCCCAACAAAGAGGAACACACTCAAATGCTTACATTATACATTCAAAATAAAAATAATAATACATAACAGAGAGATGATTTACAAGGAAAAAAATATCATCTCCCAAAACAATAATTATGCATTTGACTGCTTCCCTCCCAGCTAGGACTCCGGCCAGTGCCAGGACAAAACCAAGTAATCTCATTCCGAGACAAAGACAGAAAGCATATTGGAAAACAGATATAAGGGGATAGAAGACACAGTATGGACCTCCCTGCCCACTATGGAAGGTCAGGATCCCCACCCAGGGACCCAAATATATAATACTATATCAAATGAAAATATATCTCCATGCCCAAATACATTTTTAAAATATATATTGAGCTTTTATATAGCGCAATATCCACTAAACGTGCTCAAAGCGCTATACAAGGTGTTCCTGGCCAACAGGAAGATTTAACACTTAGGACGAGACATGAAGCCTGTTAGGCGATATTACAATTTTTTTTCGGACAGAGACAACGCTCTTGACGACCGGGTACTCGTTTTACATCTCAGCACGTGAGAAAATGTGAGTAGATCTTTTACCAAGAACTCAACTATGTGCTGAGCGAGGCTCGAACCCAGGACCATCCGATCCGAAAGCCAATGTCTTACCATAAGACCAGATAGCCGCAAATAAAAATCTCCTTGGAGTTCTCTTAAGATGTGGAAACGTGTTATCTATTAAAACAAAAGAAAAGTGAGTTTAAATTTTATTCAACATTTGAATCATAAAATGTTGATTTTTTTCGACGTATCACCCCATTCATTGAACGGTCATCGTTTATAGATAGTATGCGCTTGGCTAAGAAGCTCACAACATAGCCACGCGGAAGTTTAACGGACCAACACACAAAACTGTGTGTAACCTTGAACCATGTCTGGATAATACAGTTCATGAATAACTCATTAGCGTGGATGGCAAAAACCAATAACAAAGACCCGAGTGACGTCAACTTCATTCTATATATTAATCAGACTGTAAACGTTTAAGGTTAACATAGTTTTGTATGTTGTTAGTACGTTATATCCGACTGATGGTTGTTGTGAGTAGTTTGCCTAAACGCATAGCACCAATAAGAAATAAAGAGAAGAGAACCCACTAGACATGGCAATTATTTGATATCGATGACCAAAATCGGAATGTCAAGGACCCATTCGGTATCGATAAATCGCTCGTGAGCACGATATGAATCACTAGGCATCTCTATAATGGCCAAAGTTGGTGTTCAAAGATAAGGGTAAAAATTGTGTCTTAGTTCATGTCTCAAGGTCCGTTGTTCGTTCTTGTATTTTTTTTATGGCTTTGTTTTCTAGTTTGTTTGTTTTTTTTTAAACCTTTGTCGTTGTTTGTTTTCTTGTTCTTTTTTAGTTTTAATGTGTTTTTGTGGAGGAGAAGGGGGGGGGGGGGAGGGGGTCAGCTCATAATTTACAATTCGGGCAAGTCACTTATATTTTGTTTTTATGTTTGTAAGGGATTCATGGCGCTTGCAACACATTTAGGTCATATCAGCGCCAGGAAAAAGGAAGAAAATATAATAGTAAAAACAAAAAAAGTAAGGCTTAGGGGAAATTATTCAAATAAGGGACAGATGTAGATTCCAAGAGCACACTATCATTGTACTTAGTTTGAGATCATCCAAAAGTCCCGCCCAAACACCAGCACAATATTTTTAATATGAGGAATACACTCAAATGTTTACAAAGCATATGTTAAAAACGAAAAAATAACAGTTCATAACAGAGATGATATACAAGGGAAAAATTTTCATCTCCAAAAACTATACACAGCCAAGGACACCGGCCAGGGTCAGGATAAAACTAAGTAATCTCATTCCAAGACAAAGACTGAAAACAATTGGAAAACAGATACAGGGGGATAGAAGACACAACAAGTACCTCCCTGCCCACTATGAGAGGCAAGTCGCTTAGTTATCAACTTGATCAGTGAATATTCAATAGCATCAATCGTTAATAGGGCAGAGAAATGGTGACGTCACACCGTTGGTTCCAACCTCCTTAGAAGTGTGTATGTAACCAGCCCATCGGAGGACGAATAACCAGTAATATAATTCATATTGAATCATAAGGTGGCCTGACTATTTTGGTAGCAGGATGTATAGATAGTATGCACTTGGCTAAGAAGTTCACAACATTGCCATCCGGAAGTATAACGGACCAACACACAAAACTATGTGTAACCATGATCGTTTATAGTCTGGTTAATACAGTTTAGTGAGAAATTCTTATAAACGCGGATGGCAAAAAAAAAAATAAAAATAACAACGACCTGAGTGGCGTCATCTTCGTTCTATCTATAGGCAGATTCTTAAGATTTCGAGACGTAAAAGAGCGAGCATGGATGATCTTTATTGGCAATCAGCAGAAGATCAGTTGAAAGAGTGGTTTTCCAAAACTCCCTTAAATAAATAATAATGTGAAATTGAATGTAAGCTGCAATTCAAATACAAAAACAGATCAAATGAACGTTTCGGGTTTCCCCTTTATCAACAAAACAGGATGAATGAAACACCACAGATGAATGAGATAAGCTTACATTCAATTTCACATTATTATTTATTTCTTTGAGCTTCAAGCAGCAACATTTACAAAACTCCCTTACTTCGTTTTTTTCCCATTTTGAGATATTGAGGATTATTTCCCCTTAAATTTCTCATTCGGTCTGTTATTTTATCATGTTTAAACTTCAAATTCACACAAATCTTAGGAAATTTTTGGACCAAATTATGCTTAAAATAAAGTTTACGTTTCATTTTATCTAATGGATGGAAAAATCTCAAAAAGTAGAAAAATCGACTTAACGAGTTTTGGAAAAGCACTCTTTTATACTCTTCAACAGTCGTAACGTCACTTCCTTCCTAATGATGCATGGTAACTTACTAACACTGGCTCTAAACTATCGGAACAATGGCGGACGCCCGAATGAAATATTTCCCCGGCGAGCATTAAAGCGATTCCAGAGGATTATGTTTTGACTTTTACACATTCTGATCACAAGGCATATGAAAAGTTCTAGCCAGCATGAAGAATAAACAGGAATGATTTTCTTTGTTTAGAACCAAGATGGCCGCCGTTGCCGGGCGGCGTGACATCAGACTACTGAATCCAATTACAAAAGGTATATATCCAGTTCTCTGGAAGAGCAGTTATACACTTCCAATGAGATTGGAATCACTTGGGTATTTGTGGGTTTGTTTGGATTTTTTACATCGCCTTTTTTTCCATCACACGATTGGTGTTCCCCATTGCACAATTCATTTTAACTCGACTTTAAAACAAACAGACAGGTATCGAGATAACTTCTCAGTCGCTTTATATTGCTGTATCTTTAAGATCTGGCGGAAAGTACTTTGAGATTAACTGATAGGCGTCCTTTCTGTATTGGCATTTTTATGATACCGTTTACAACCTACTGGGGGTACAAGTTCATACCTGTCGAGTGGATTCATGTGTGGGAAGAGCCTTATATATGAGGACACAATACCGAGGCCAGAGTTTATTGTAGATAGTATGAGCTTGGGTAAGACACTCACAATATTGCCATCCGGAAGTATAACGGACCAACACACAAAACCATGTGTAACCTTGAACATTTATAGTCTGGATAAGACATTTAGATGAGAATTACTCATAGACATGGATGGCAAAAAACAATAACAAGGACCCGAGTGATGTCAACGTCGTCCTAACTCTAGATCACACCCATTGTGGTACCACGGCAGTCCAATATTTGTATTAGTTAAGACAAAACCCAAATTTAAACGATTCTTTCATTCCCCCCCCCCCCCCCCCCACACACACACAAATCCACAAAGAGGCTGGTTAATACAGTTTAGTGAGAACTACTCATAAATGCGGATGACAAAAAACAATAACAAAGACCCGAGTGACGTCAACTTCTATAATTGAGTTGGTCACGCTCAATCTTGTTTGTCGTTTTAATCATATAAAAAAATTACAGTTGACCCAACAAAGCATTGTCAATCGGGAAGAGAACATAACCACGCCCCTTGACCTGATTCGGACAGTCCGAACGGTCATTTTTTCAGTAAACAAAGGCAGTGATTGTTAACTTGAGGTAAATGGCATCATATCGCCATTCTGAAATAAATTTGTTTGAACCGTAAGTTTTTGTGTGTGTGATTTGTGTGTGTGTGTGTGTGTGTGTGTATATATATATATATATTTGTATATTATATAATATATATATATATATATATATATATATATATATAATATATATAGTGTGTGTGTGTGTGTGTGTGTGTGTGTGTGTTTTGTTGGGGTTTTTTAAAATTGTTTTTGGGTTTTTTTCGTTTTGTTTTGTTATGATTTTTTGGGGGTTATTTCTGTTGTTGTTGTTATTGTTTTTGTTTTGTTTATGTTTTGATTGTTTGT
>NC_088371.1:23642812-23665312 GCF_034508935.2 Berghia stephanieae
CGTGGAGGTTTTGTCGCTGACAAGGTAATACATGAACATTTCTTCTTGTTGGTTGTAAAATTTCATATGAATATGACGAGTACTTTTCCCGTATTTTACAAAACACCATCCTAATTTGCTCTTCAAGTTTCAATCTTTTAATCCAATTATTACGCAAGATACAACCAAAGGTCGAAAAAATGCCGAAAAAGCGTCCCATATTTTCGCGTTTTTTTTTCCTCTTTGCGGGTCATCCAAATAAATGACACCTTTGAAACTGCATAACTTGTTTATTTATGAATGGATTTTCAAAATTCAAAAACATTTTTACTCAGTGGAGATAGGGCTTTGATTTTAGACAAAAAATTTCCTCAAAAAGAGAAAAAAAAAATTTTCATAGTCATTGCTATAATACGTCATTTCCATATCAATAAGAAATCAACACAAACACCAAATGATAATCGTCACCAATCTGATTTATAGACTTCGTGCGATAGGATAAGCTGTAGTCAAACATAGTTAATTCTCGAGATACACCGACACACATCCACGCACCACCCCCCCCCCCCCCCGCACACCCCAACACCCCCACACACCCACACACCGACACAAAATCCACGCACCACACACTCACACCCTCCCACACACCCACACATCCCCACACACCCACACACCCACACATCGACTTCCACCCACACACCCACACACCAACACATCCCCACACACCGACACCCACCTACACCCCACACACCCACACACCCACTTACCTACACATCCCCACACACCCACACACCCCCACACCCACACATCCCCACACCCACACATCCCCACACCCACACATCCCACACATCCACACAACCCACACATCCCACACAACAACACACCCACACATCCCCACACACCCACACATCCCCACACCCACACATCCCCACACCCACACATCCCCACATCCCACACATCCACACAACCCACACACACACACCCCACATCCTACAGACCCCCCCCCGTCCCATATCCCACACACCCACACACATCCCACACACCCACACACACCCCACACACATCCCACACACCTACACATCCCCACATCCCACACAAATAACACGGAAAACGTCAATATCGATAGCCACGGGAAAAAAATATAAATCTTCCACTTATCTGATAATCTGATTATTTGGGGGGGGGGGGGGGGGGCGGGGCGATGAGTCATTTGGCAGAGCATTCGCTTCACACGCGAAGGGACCGAGATCGATCCCTGGTGCAGTCGAGATTTATTTCTTTTCTGACTCCCCTGTCTACCCAGCAGTGATTGGGTAGCTGGGCCAGTTAGATCTGGCGGAAAGTACTTTGCGATAGACTAGCGTCCTATCCAAATTGCCCCAACTATCGGGAGCTTCTGTAATGTAATGGTAGAACGTCTGATCGGTAATCAGAAGGTCTGAGGTTCAATCCCCAGTCGAGGTAGACTGATTTCTTTTTTAATGTTTTTGTTTCTTGTATTTTTCTTTCTTGCTTAGTCTATCACCTTGCATTTTTAAATCGAGCTCTTATATAGCGCAATATACACTAAATGTGCTCAAAGCGCTTTACAAGGGATCCCTGATCAACAGCAACATATAACATGTAGGACTAGACATGACGCCTGTTGGGCGATATTACAATTTTTCGGACAAAGACAACGCTGTTAACGGCCAGGTACATTTTACACCTGAGTACGGTGAGAGAATGTGAGTAAAGAGCCTTTTCCAAGGACTCAACTATGCGCCGAGCGCGAGGCTCGAACCCAGGACCTTCCGATCCGAAAGCGAGTGTCATACCACTACACCACATAGCCGCACATTCACACTTGTTCAAATATTTATATTACACGGGTGCCTGCTTCTTTGTTTATTAATTTGATATTTTTAATTAAAAGATTGACACAAGCTAAATTCAACTCAATAGTCTCCTCGTTTCCTGTTTCACAGAGTAACGTTGTTATATTGGAATCAATTTCCGAGCGGAGCTGATCCCTTATCGTTTGAACAAGCAAATACAAGCAAATACAAGCAAATACAAGCAAATACCAGGCAGATCCTATTTTCAGATAATATTTAACATAGAATTAAATCTGTGGACGGGTCAACAAGAAAGATATTTTGGTATCAACCAAAACAATGGGAGGTTTGATATGAGCATTGTGATTCTATTACGTTTGTTTGTTCGCGTTTTTGGGGGGTATTTTTCCGGGGCTTTTTTCGGTTTTTAAAATTCGTTTCTATTGATGGTTCGCCCGTTACTATACATTAACCAATCAGAATATTACCTGCCATTTAGCCCTTTTCGTCGCCTTGACTCTTTAATTCTTATAGATACGAGTAGTATGCGCTTGGCTAAGAAGCTCATAACATTGCCATCCGGAAGTATAACGGACCAACACACAAAACTGTGTGTATCCATGAACGTTTAAAGTCGGGTTAATACAGTTCAGTGAGCATTACTCATAAACGCGGATGGCAAAAAACAATAACAAAGACCTGATTGACGTCATCTTCGAACTATCTATTGATGGTTCGCCCGTTACTTTACATTAACCAATCAGAATATTACCTGCCATTTAGCCCTTTTTGTTCCCTTGACTGTTTATTTCCTGTGCGAAAAAGCATGAGCTACCCTCGGTGCATTGCATACACACAAATAGGTCAGGTCCATTTTGTGAGTATTTCTCACAATATTGTGACACGCTGATAAAGGAATAGACACGTAGATAACCACGCCTCTCGGACAATCGTCATAATATAAACAATGGCAGTAATTGGTAGACACAGCAAACTACACAGATTTTACTATCGATGGTATGTGTTAAAGTAAAATATCCACTGTTCAACCGCTTGATCAATAAAACCAACACAGAAAACTATGTGTAAATTTAAACGTTTATTATCTGATCGAGAAAATCGTGTGACAACTTGTCACCCATTTGGTGGTATAGATAGAATGCGCTAGGCCAAGGAGTTCACAACATTGCCATCCGGAAGAATAACGGACCAACACACAAACTCTGTGTAACCATGAACTTTTATAGTCTGGTTAATACAGTTTAGTGAGAACAACTCACAAACGCGGATGGCAAAAACAATAACAAAGGCCTGAGTGACGTCATCTGCATACTATCTATATAGACAATAACAATGATCAGAGATTGGTCGATTTCATTCAAGTTTCTGTTTATAAACAAGCAACTATGTTTGTCCGAGCACGTGTGAGGGTGTGTCACAAATTCCATGTTTTGATTGGTCAAAAATCTACTGGTTAATTGCATCGCAAAAGCTGACGACACGATGCATTTTTTCAATTATCTGTGTTAAAATTGCGAGTGATGCTCAGGATCTGTGGGATGTTTACTCCGGGTGATAGGCAAACACTTAAGGTGGGTATGGGGCTTCGGTTTACGGTCAGCGGTTGATTTCAGGGCGAAAATATACTTTATTTTAAATTTTCGAGTCAAAAATAAAACAACTTAAATGTTTATTCGACTAATTTAAATAAAATAAACGATAACTGACGTAATTTTCGAAAGTGTATGCACTGTACGTTGATTGAAGAACTGAAGACTCATACTATAAGATAATAATTTAAAAGGCATCCATGACAATAGTTTGACAGGCAAAGCAACAAGAGGTCACAGAGGAACCATCAATAGGATTGAATAGTCTGATGTCACGTCCGCCCAGCAACCAGCAGGATGGTTCTAAACAAAGAAAATCGGTACTCTTTATTCTTCATGATGGCTTGAACTTTTTCACATGTCATGTGATCGGAATGTATAAAAGTTAAAACATGATCAGATTTATAATGTTTTTTTCTCCTCTGGATACACTTTTATGCTCGCTGGAGAATTATTTCATAAAGGCGGTGATGGAGATAATGGCGTCCGCCATTGTTCCGATAGTTTAGTACCGGTTACTATGCGTCATTACAAGGGAAGTGACGTCACGACTGTTGAACCCTTTTCATGACATTCACAAACTAGTTCATTGTGAAAAGTTCTCCTTTAAGACGGATTCTTAATTAACAAAAAGGTGAAAAACAAAACCCAACTAAAACGTATGGAGAGAGCAATTTCCACGAAACGTACTCAAAGCGTTTTACCCTAGCAAAAAACAACATTTAGAATATAGGACGAAACATGAAGCCACTTAGGCGACATTCAAATTGTTCCGACAGAGACAAATGTGATATCGCCTAAAAAACGTCCTGTCTCGTCCTGCATTTTAAGTGTTGCTGCTGGCTAGGGACCCCTTGTAAAGCGCTTTGAACACGTCTAGTGGATATTGTCCTATATAAAACTCAATTTTACTAATATGTAATATGTTTCGACGTGAATTAAACTTGAGCTTTTTTTATTAACTTTTATGTAGCGCAATATAAAGCGCTTTACAAAGGGTCCCTGGTCAACACTTACATTTATAGGATGGCACATGACGCCTGTTAGGTGATTTACCATTTTTTCGGACAGAGACAACGCTGTTAACGACCAGGTACTCATTTTACACATGTGAGTAAAGAGCCTTTTCCAAGGACTCAAATATGCGCTTGAGCTTTTATATAGAGCAATATCCACTAAACATGTTCAATGCGCTCTACAAGGAGTCCCTGACCAACAGCAACACTTAAAATTTAGAACGAGACATGACGCCTGTTAGGCGATATTACATTTTTTCCGACAGAGAAAACGCTGTTAACGCCCAGGAAGTCCTTTTACACCCGAGTACGGTGAGAGAAAGTGAGTAAATAGACTTTTACAAGGACTCAACTATGCGCCGAACGAGGCTCGAACCCAGGATCTTCCGATCCGAAAACGAGTGTCATACCACTAGACCACATAGCCTTGAACTTTCCCGCCTCGTGACTCAGCCACTAATCGGTGTATGCCACTAATCGGTGTATTTACTCAACCATGGGCAGAACATTTGATATCCATTTGGAAGTTAGAGTTAGACCGGAAATGAATGGGCAGACATTTTTAATATTTCAGCTGCCTCTTTGTGGATTTGTGTGTGTGGGGGGGGGGGGGGGGGGGGGGGGTAAGGGATGAAAGAAACGTTTAAATTGGGGTTTTGTCTTAACTAATACAAAAATTGGACTGCTATGGTACCATAATGGATGTGATCTATAGATAGAATGCGCTTGGCCAAGGAGTTCACAACATTGCCATCCGGAAGTATAACGGACCAACACACAAACTCTGTGTAACCATGGACTTTTATAGTCTGGTTAATACAGTTTAGTGAGAACAACTCACAAACGCGGATGGCAAAAACAATAACAAAGGCCTGAGTGACGTCATCTGCATACTATCTATAGTCAGGACGAAGTTGACGTCACTCGGGCCTTTGTTATTGTTTTTGCCATCCATGTCTATGAGTAATTCTCATCTAAATGTCTTATCCTGACTATAAACGTTCAAGGTCACACAAAGTTTTGTGTGTTGGTCCGTTATACTTCCGGATGGCAATGATGTGAGCTTCTTAGCCAAACGCATACTATCTATAGATAGTTCGAAGTTGACGTCACTCAGGTCTTTGTTATTATTTTTTGCCATCCGCGTTTATAAGGATACTTCTCACTAAATTGTATTAACCAGACTATAAACGATCATGGTTACACACAGTGTTGTGTGTTGGTCCGTTAAACTTCCGGATGGCAATGTTGTGAACTTTTAAGCCAAAAGCATACTATCTATAGATATAATGAAGTTGACGTCACTCGGGTCTTTGTTATTGTTTTTTTTTTTTTTTACCATCCATGTTTATGAGTAATTCTCGCTAAACTGTATTAACCTGACTAAAAACGTTAAGGTTACACATAGTTTTGTGTGTTGGTCCGTTATATTTCCGAATTGAAATGAGTTTCTAAGCCTAACGCAAACATCCATACTTAAGTAAACGCCTGTTACCCACCCCCCCCCCCCCCCCCCCCCCCCCCCCCCCCCCCCCCCAAAAAATCAACCCCGCACGATTTTGACACAGGCTGTTGAAATATATTGATGCGCTGCGCTTACATAAAATATTCATAACATCCGTTCGCCGGATATAGATAGTATGCGCTTGGCTAAGAAGCTCATAACATTGCCATCCGGAAGTACGAGTATAACGGACCAACACACAAAACTGTGTGTATCCATGAACATTTAGAGTCGGGTTAATACAGTTCAGTGAGCATTACTCATAAACGCGGATGGCAAAAAACAATAACAAAGACCTGAGTGACGTCATCTTCGAACTATCTATAGAGAGTATGAAGTTGTAATTCACCTCTTTGTTATTGTTTTTAGCCAGCCATTTTTATAAATAGTTCTCACTAAATTCTATCAATCAAGTTCAAGGTTACACATAGTTTTGTGTGTTGGTACGTTATATCCGGTTTGGTGGATGTTATGAGCACACAAAACTGTGTAACGTTAAACGTTTATATTTTGATTAAAGTGGGAACTACTCATAAAAATGGCTGGCTAAAAACAATAACAAAGAATAGATTTCAATAGTCTAATGTCACTTCCGCCCAGCAAAGTAAACCTGTACTTTTTATTCTTCATGATGGCTAAAACTTTTCCACATATCATGTGATCAGAATGTATAGATAGTTCGAAGATGACGTCACTCAGGCCTTTGTTATGGTTTTTGCCATCCGCGTTTGTGAGTTGTTCTCACTAAACTGTATTAACCAGACTATAAAAGTTAATGGTTACACAGAGTTTGTGTGTTGGTCCGTTATACTTCCGGATGGCAATGTTGTGAACTCCTTGGCCAAGCGCATTCTATCTATAAACGTCAAAACATGATCATGCTTATAATGTTTTTCTCCTCTGGATCCACTTTTATGCTTGTCGGAGACTTGTTTCATTAAGGCGTCCGCCATTGTTCCGATAGTTTAGAATCAGTTATTAAGTTACCATGCTTCATTACGAGGGAAGTGACCTCACGATTGTTGAAGCCTATACGATTCAATAGTCTGATGTCACGCCGCCAGGCAACGGCGACCATCTTGTTTCTAAACAAAGAAAATCATTACTTTTTATTCTTCATGCTGGCTAGAACTTTTCATATGCCTTGTGATCAGAATGTGTAAAAGTCAAAACATGATCAAATGTATTTGTTTGTTTTCTCCTCAGGATACCCTTTATGCTCGCCTGGGAAATATTTCATACAGGCGTCCGCCATTGTTCCGATAGTTTAGAGCCAGTGTTACTAAGGTACCATGCGTCATTAGGAAGGAAGTGACGTTACGACTGTTGAAGAGTTCTATAAACATGGTGTCGTCAAGTGTGGCCATGAATTGTCTTTGGGCTCCAACAGAGTGGAGTCCCTTTGCTGGCTTTTTACTCGCCTCTTTTTGATGATTCGTTTACACGCCGACTGACACAAACGGAGTAGAAGCGACTGTCAGTCGTCAAATCACTCAGTTGAACTTTACTCACTGATGGAAACGAAATTGACGCCACCCAGCTCTTTGTTGTTGTTTTTAGCAAGCCATTTTATGAATAGTTCTCACTAAATTTTATTAATCATGATAATATCATCGCTCAAGATTATAAATAAAGTAGATCAAAGAGCGTGTAGGTAACGATTGTTATGTTACCAAGAGCTCTCACTTCCCGCTTTTGGTGAAGCCAAGCATCTTCCGTCTTCTACTCGTATTTTCTTCATTGTATCAGTAAGCCTAGCGCGCATGATACACGCGGAGCACACTCATCTCGCTGTCTCGCCTGGCACGCGACAACAGCATTGCGGTTAAGACAAGTGAGAGCTCTTGGTAACTACGTTACCCTACACACTCTTTGATAGAACGATTTTAGCCAACCATATTTAATTTATGAGTAGTTCTCACACATCGTTTTGATGCGTACTCAACGAAAGCCTTGCGACTCCGCGCGTGGCCTTCGTAAAGTTATGGCCTGACACTGACCAAAAAATGACGTCAAAATGCCAGTCTTTTGCCACAAAAGAAAACAAATCGTGAATTGTATTCAATAGTATTCAATGGAATCACTTGTTTCCTTGAGCTCTACTAACAACAATTCACTAGACGCTGCAAAGTCCTAGAGGGTTCTCGTGTCAGGCTTATAGATAGAATGCGCTTGGCCAAGGAGTTCACAACATTGCCATCCGGAAGTATAACGGACCAACACACAAACTCTGTGTAACCATGAACTTTTATAGTCTTGTTAATACAGTTGTGAGTTGTTCTCACTAAACTGTATTAACCAGACTATAAAAGTTCACGGTTACACAGAGTTTGTGTGTTGGTCCGTTATACTTCCGGATGGCAATGTTGTGAACTCCTTGGCCAAGCGCATTCTATCTATAGACAGAATGAATTTGACGTCAATCAAGCCTTTGTTATTGTTTTTTTTTTTGCCATCCGCGTTTGAGTAATCCTCACTAAACTGTATTAACCAGACTATATAACATTCATGGTTACAGAGTTTTGTGTGTTGGCCCATTATACTTCCGGATGGCAATATTGTGAGCTTCTTAGCCAAGCGCATACTATCTATATGTTAACGATGGCTACGATCTGGCGCGCCCGCTTTGGCATTAGTAAATAAAATATGCCGTCATCAAAAAGAAGTACGAAAATTGATTCGGAGCTTCGCCATCATAACTGATCGCCTGACACAAAGACTTGTCTTTTGGCGTCATTTTTAGGTTAATGCAGCGTCCAGTGAGTTGTCGTTAGTAGTGCTCAAGGAAACAATTGATTCCATTTGTTGAACTATGAATACAACTCACGATTTGTTTTCTTTTGACGTCATTTTTTGGTCAGTGTCAGGCTAAGATAGTTCGAAGATGACGTCACTCAGGTCTTTGTTATTGTTTTTTTGCCATCCGCGTTTATGAGTAATGCTCACTGAACTGCATTTACCCGACTATAAACTTTCATGGATACACACAGTTTTGTGTTTTGGTCCCTTATAGATAGAATGCGCTTGGCCAAGGAGTTCACAACATTGCCATCCGGAAGTATAACGGACCAACACACAAACTCTGTGTAACCATGAACTGTTATAGTCTGGTTAATACAGTTTAGTGAGAACAACTCACAAACGCGGATGGCAAAAACAATAACAAAGGCCTGAGTGACGTCATCTGCATACTATCTATACTTCCGGATGGCAATGTTATGAGCTTCTTAGCCAAGCGCATGCTGTCTATAGATAGAATGCGCTTGGCCAAGGAGTTCACAACATTGCCATCCGGAAGTATAACGAACCAACACACAAACTCTGTGTAACCATGGACTTTTATAGTCTGGTTAATACAGTTTAGTGAGAACAACTCACAAACGCGGATGGCAAAAACCATAACAAAGGCCTGAGTGACGTCATCTGCATACTATCTATAGTTTACGATGTTTATGGTCTCAGGCTATGAGTTAACGATGGCTGCGTTCGGCTTCGATTCGGCGTCATTGTGATAAATGCTCATGGATTTATTATTTTAGGTGGTAGGGAGTGGTGAGTGACGGACAAACATAGTTGGTTGTTTATAGATAGTATGCAGATGACGTCACTCAGGCCTTTGTTATTGTTTTTGCCATCCGCGTTTGTGAGTTATTCTCACTAAACTGTATTAACCAGACTATGAAAGTTCATGGTTACACAGAGTGTGTGTGTTGGTCCGTTCTACTTCCGGATGGCAATGTTGTGAACTCCTTGGCCAAGCGCATTCTATCTATAGATGCGCTTGGCTAAGAAGCTCACAACATTGCCATCCGGAAGTATAACGGACAACACACAAAACTCTGTGTAACCATGCACTTTTAAAGTCTGGATAATACAGTTAAATGAGATTACTCATAAAAGTGGATGGCGAAAAACAATAACAAAGGCCCGAGTGGTCATTTTTTGGTCAGTGTCAGGCTAAAAATATATGTGTAACCTTGAACGTGTACAGTCTGGTTACTACAGTTTAGTGAGAATTACTCACAAACGCAGATGGCAAAAAAACAATAACAAAGACCCGAGTGACGTCAACTTCGAACTGGTTAATAGTGATCACTGTTTTGGACACAACCAAGGGCATAATAATAATAATAAGTGATAAACACTTTCACCAAATAGATAGAATGCACTTGACCAAGGAGTTCACAAAATTGCCATCCGGAAGTATAACGGACCAACACACAAACTCTGTGTAACCATGAACTTTTATAGTCTGGTTAATACAGTTTAGTGAGAACAACTCACAAACGCGGATGGCAAAAACAATAACAAAGGCCTGAGTGACGTAATCTGCATACTATCTATAGGGGCAGACGCCTCAATGAGATCACTGACCTGAACGAATGATAACACACTTGATAACGCCAGTATAAATTTGCTATTGATTTGCACATAAAGTTCATTGGAATCCCATCCCATTCCACTCAACAATGTCTTGCCTTGCCTGACAAATATGTGACCCCTCGTCTCAGAACGGTATTAAGTCGGGATGATTAAGATGCTGAAAATGGAATTGGATTCAATAGTCTGATGTCACGACGCTCAGCAACGGCGAGCAGCTTTGTTCTAAACAAAGAAAATCGGTACTTTTTATTCTTCATGCTGGCTAGAACTGTTCATATGTCATGTGATCAGAATGTATAAAAGTCAGAACATGATCATATTTATTATGTTTTTCTCCTCTGGGTACACTTTTATGCTCGTCGTAGAAGTATTTTATAAGGGCGTTCGCCATTGTTCCGATAGTTTAGAGCCAGTTACTAAGTTACCATGCGTCATTACGAGGGAAGTGACATCATGACTGTTGAAGCCTATTTGTAGCCATAAATAGCAGACTTAAGTTGAGTTTAGATGCTTTATAGAGGAGAAGGAATATCATCTTTTACTATGCTAAATACCAACGTTTCATATTGTTGACCAGCTTAACTATAGATAGAATGCGCTTGGCCAAGGAGTTCACAACATTGCCATCCGGAAGTATAACGGACCAACACACAAACTCTGTGTAACCATGAACTTTTATGGTCTGGTTAATACAGTTTAGTGAGAACAACTCACAAACGCGGATGGCAAAAACAATAACAAAGGCCTGAGTGACGTCATCTTCGTTCTATCTACAATTCGAATTTTTAGCATCTGGTCCATCCCGACTTGATACCGTTTTGAGACGAGGGGTCACAAAATAGCAACACGGCGAGACCCATGTTTTAATTCTCCAGTCCGAAGACGCAGTAAAATAGAAATTTTAAAAAACTGGTCCTTAAATTATAGATCTTGTAAAAAAGTACCCGATGACCATCGCCTCGTTATCAAAGACAATAGAATGAATTCACTGGGTGTTTGTTATTTCTGTCTTTACTTCAATCGTATCAATGCTAAAAAATCTGAAAAGTTGTTCATGAAATAGTTCAAAGCAAAAGCAGAAAGAAAAATAAAAGAATGAATAATTCCCTGTCATCAGGAGGTCTGAGGTTTGTTCCCGCCCAGGCGAAGCCAAGCCGGCTGATTTTGTATAGTCCGTTCGTTCCACAAGCCGTGTGCACGCGTTGACGTGGATATCGTCACAACCTTCTGATGAATTTTAATGATAATTGGCTCGAACACTAGAATTGTTAGTGACATTAAGCCATTTTTTTTGTATCGGTTACAGTATCATACTTTAGAATTGTTCTTCTTTATGGTACATATATAAAAGACGATGGGTTTGGGATGAGTGAATATTTTGATGTTTTACAATACGATGTTATATACAGTAACGGAAGTATAACGGACACACAAAACTATGTATAACAATGAACGTTTATAGTCTGGTTAATACAGTTTAGTGATCATTACTCATAAACATGGATGGCAGAAAGCAATAATAAAGACATGAGTGACGTCAACTTCGTTCTATCTATACCCTAAAATCTGCTTTCTGTCTTTGTCTTGGAATGCGATTACTTGCTTTTGTCCTTTCCCTTGTTGGAGTCATTGGCTGAGAGGGAAACAGTCAAATCTATAGACAGTAAGAGCTTGGCTAAGAAGCTCACAATGTATAACGGACCAACACACAAAACTATGTGTAACAGTGAACGTTTATAGTCTGGTTAATACAGTTTCGTGAGAAGTACTCACAAACATGGATGGCAAATAGCAATAACAAAGACCTTAGTGACGTAAATTTCGTCCTATCTACAGATAGTTCGAAGATGACGTCACTCGGGTCCTTGTTATTGTTTTTGCCATCCGCGTTTATGAGTAATGCTCACTGAACTGTATTAACCTGACTATAAACATTCATGGATACACACAGTTTTGTGTGTTGGTCCGTTATACTTCCGGATGGCAATTTTATGAGCTTCTTAGCCAAGCGCATACTATCTATAGTTAAAGGAAATCTTTGTTATGTATTGTTATATTTGTTGTTTTGAATGTATAATGTAAGCATTTGAGTGTGTTCCTATTCATGGTACCGTATCTTGTGCTTGTGGCTGAATGAGGCCTTTAGATGATCTCAAATTGTGCACAATGAGAGTGTGCTCTTGGGATCTGCATCTGTTTCCCATGTGTAACATTCCTCTTTGTCTTACATGACATTTGTGCTTTGAATTGTAAATTTAGAATGATTTTTTGACAATACAATTTTCTTCCTTGTTACTGACGCAGAAATTACCTAAATGAGTCGCAAACGCCGTTAAACCCTTGGAGAAAAAAAACAAGTTCCATACATTAAGTTTGAAATGGGACTTTAACGATGTACACTTATTTGCAGATCTGATAACCCAAGTCCTTTTGGGCTCATTGTTGTAATGAAAATCTTTTTTAAAATGACACAAAATATTGTATATAACAACAATGTTAAACTTGGCCCAAAAGTGGGTTTGGATGTCAGACCTGCATATATTTAACGTCAGGCTTTAAGATAGGTTCATGAAGACTTTGTACCAATTGGATTCAATAGAGTGATGTCACGTCGCCCAGCAACGGCGACCATCGTGGTTCTAAACAAAAAAAAATCAGTACTTTTTATTCTTCAAGCTGGCTAGAACTTTTCACATGTCTTGTGATCAGAATGTGTAAAAGTAAAAACATGATAAGATTTACACTGTTTTTTTTTTCCTCTGGATACGCTTTTATGCTCGTCGGAGAAATATTTCATGAGCGTCCGCCATTGTTCCAATATTTCAGAACCAGTTACCAAGTTACCATGCATCAATACGAGGGAATCACTTCCTATGCTTAAAGCCTGACGTTCAATATATTACATGTCTGACATCCAAACCCACTTTTGGGCCTAGTTTAACATTGTTGTAATGGACAATATTTTGTGTCATTTAATAAAAAGGATTTTCATTACAACAATGGGCCCAAAAGGAATTGGGTTATCAGATCTGCAAATAAGTGCACGTCGTTACGACTATTGAAGCGTATTTCAGAACATTGGTAACATTTTAAAACATTTCAAATCACCACTGTCGTTCTGTGGCTTGACAAGAAAGAATCGGTCAATCAAAAATCGATGGCGTGTGGTTTCATTAAGGCCTCTATCTTCCTAATGGTGTCAACCCATGTATACCTAATTTGCAGGTCTGATAACCTAATTGTTATAGGCTCATTAGTTGTAATTGAAATAGGTCATGCCAACGCTAAACTCGTTCATTACAAAATCGTTAAGTCAGGCCCATAATTACATTCGGTTATCAGACGTGTAAATATGTAAACGTTGATGTCAACCATTTCATGTTTTATGTATACAAATTACTCCTGGGAGACGAAGCAATGAACCAGTCTTTTGATTATACCTGTGTGAAGTAGTTTTCGGGTTGTTTAACCATTTAACTGTCGTCTCTGGAAAGGAAAAAAACAAAACGTGCTCAAAGCGCTTTACAAATAGTCCCTGACAAGGTTGTGTGTGCCCTGGTTCCTGTTCAACAGCAATACGTAACATGTAGAACGAAACATGACGCCTGTTAGGCGATATTACAATTTTTTCTGACAGAGACAACACTGTTTACGGCCATGTACTCATTTTACACCCGAGTACGGTGAGAGAATGTGAGTAAACAGCCTTTTCCAAGGACTCAATTATGCGCCGTACTCGGGTATAAGATAAAGATACCTGGCCGTCAACAGCGTTGTCTCTGTCCGAAAAAATTGCAATATTATGGCCTTACAGGCGTCATGTCTCGTCATGCATTTTAAGCATTGCTGTTGGCCAGGTATCCTTTGTAAAGTGCTGTGAGCACGCTTAGTGGATATTACGCTATATAAAAGCTCAATTCAAAGTACATTGCCGAGTACTGCATTCAGCTGGACGACTGATGACTAAAGACGAAGACGCAGGCCCAAAGAAGCCTTTAGCTTTGAGCACGTTTAGTGGATTCGCGCTATATAAAAGCTCAATTTAATTTAAATATTTGGCCAGAAAAGAGGCTACGTGGCTCAGCGGTACGGTCTTTGCTTCGTACCCGAAAGGTACCGAGTTCGATAACCCGCCGCTGTGCTGTGTGGCCTTAAGCAAGTCACCACCTCGCCCTAGCTCAATTTGCGGCGCTGCTTTACGGCTGACGCCTGGGTTATTCCAGTCTTCCCTTGGAATAGACACTGGAGACAAATTTCTCCTCTGGAACGAAAAGTGAATTTTATTTATTTTTAAAAAGGTGTATTTTAAAACTCGTTCTTCAAATATGGATTGACTTAAAGGACTCTCGTCTTGAAAAAAAAATCTCAAACCTGGGACCTAGCTTCCTTTAAGTTGCTGGTTTGAGAATTCTGCCAAGATGGGGGTCAATAGGCTTCAGCAGTCGTGACGCCACTCCCCGCGTAATGACGTGTAGTAACTTAGGAACTGGTTCTAAACTATCGGAACAATGTTGTACGTCTTTATGAAATACTTATCCGACGTACATAAAAGTGTATCTAGATTTTAAAAACATTATAAATCTGATCATGTTTTTACTTTTATACATTCTGATCACATGACATATGAAAAAGTTCTAGCCAGCATGAAGAATAAAAAGTACCGATTTTCTTTGTTTAGAACCAAGCAGCTGGTTGGTGTGCGGACGTGACGTCAGACTATTTAATCCAATTACATCGATCGATGTTTAACCCTCTCCCCACCAACTATAGGAAAATCGTCACATTCGTTACGACACAACCAACATTTTTCTTATTCAAATTTCTTGTGTAAATCATAAAATTTAAAGAAAATGAACAGTGTGTTGTAGAGTATGTTTTTGCTAAAGAAATTATGTATGGAAAGAATTTTACTGCTAATATGTCTGAGTGACAAAAAAATATATTTTTGTTAGTTGGGTTTGAAGTTTTGGGGAAAATCCTGAAAATGGCTGGTAAGGAGAGTTAATTCATTCAATCCTAGAGATTTTTGGCCACATTTCAAAATTGGAAGAAATGTATTAGAAATGAGCATGTGCATAGATCGTTTTATTCAACTATCATTAACGTGTAAAAATTTGTCTCAGAAAAAGTGTAATTAATAGGGATGGAGTAAAAGTGACCCGGGTAAACTACGGATATAGTCGGTGTTAGGGTTGAGTGAGTTAATGGACGAGTTTTCTGGCCAAATTATTTTTCAGATTAAACAGTTAACTGGTTAATTAGCTTTTTTGAATGTTTCGTTACCTATATTCTCTCACAGTACTCAGCTGTAAATTGAGTATATCTTATCTTATCTTACTAAAGGCTTAATATAGGAATTATCCTAAATGCCTTATACAATAGTTAATAATTACAATAAATACAGAATCTCATATAGCTTGCATTGTATCATTCACAGAAAGTTTTGAATGTTAGGGAAAATTAATCAAAACGGCAATGTAAAATCGAAAAATACGATCATAGAATACCGGTAATTGAAAATTGGTCAAGATCGATCTAATCATAAATCAAAGTAAGAAATTAAATATCAGGCACGATAAAGAACTGAACAAGTGTGTATGAAAGGTGCCAGACAAAGCAAGAAAGAAAAGAAAAGAAAAGAAAAAAAACATCCCAAAAAATCAGTCGAGCTTTCTTGCCTTGTCTGACACCTTTCATACACACTAGTTCAAATCTTTATCTTGTAAATTGAGTACCTGGTCGTTAACAGCGTTGTCCCTGTCAAATTAAATAAAAACTGTAACGTTTTGTCTCATTGTGATATTTTGAGACACAACATGATACAGTGAAAATATTTTACTTACCTTCAATTGTTTTGGTCCAGAATGCAGAACAATTTGAAAGCAGGAAGAATGTGTAGTCTAATAATAGAATCCTTCCTCTTCAGATCGTCATGGTGATAAACAAAACAAGTTTTAAAACTTAGATGTCAGTTTAACTCTCTCCTTACCGATGATTTTCAGTCTTTTCCCAAAATGGCAGGTTTACCCAGCAGAAAAATTGATTTTTTAAATTCAAACAATCTCTCTACAAAACAACTTTATGTTCTTATTAATAATTAATTAAACAAAGATCATTCTTCAAAGTGTGTGATGTACAAAATTAATATGAATAAGAATAATGTATATTGTGTCGTAACAAATGTGACGATTTTGGTGTAGGTGGTAAGGAGAGGGTCAATATAGATAGAATGCGCTTGGCCAAGGAGTTCACAACATTGCCATCCGGAAGTATAACGGACCAACACACAAACTCTGTGTAACCATGAACTTTTATAGTCGGGTTAATACAGTTTAGTGAGAACAACTCACAAACGCGGATGGCAAAAACAATAACAAAGGCCTGAGTGACGTCATCTGCATACTATCTATACTTCTTGACACAAGTATAACTATTCTACACTGAGCACTTCTATTTAAAAGTCAACCTGAAACATTGGCGATAAAAACAGAGCTATCACAAACATCATAGTTCTGAGGCGAAAAGATTCGAATGTTTCCATCGGGTTTCGAACTGAAGACCTTTCGATCCGAATGAAAATGGTTTACATTATTTGTTTACTATTCACTGACTCGTTCATGTCCATTTGGTCATTTCAGTTGTGGTCATTTCTAAAACGATTTCACAAAGGCAGACATTATCAATGACTTAATGGGTGTGATCTGTTGAGGTTTTTGTTGGTCTATCCAACGATTGTATCATTCTTAGTAAATCTCAACACGCTGCTTTGTTTAAAGATAGTCACTCAGGTCTTTGTTATTATTTTTTGCCATCCACATTTATGAATAATTCTCACTTAACTGTATTAACCAGACTATAGATAGTATGCGCTTGGCTAAGAAGCTCACAACATTGCCATCCCGAAGTATAACAGATCAACACACAACATTCTGTGTAACCTTAACCTTTTATAGATAGATGCGCTTGGCCAAGAGTTCACAACATTGCCATCCGAAGTATAACGGACCAACACACAACTCGGTGTAACCATGAACTTTTATAGTCTGGTTAATACAGTTTAGTGAGAACAACTCACAAACGCGGATGGCAAAACCATAACAAGGCCTGAGTGACGTCATCTGCATACTATCTATAGTCTGGTTGATACAGTTTAGTGAGAAGTACTCATAAACGCGGATAGCAAAAAAAAAAGAACAATAACAAAGACCCGATTGACATGAACTTCATTCCATCCTATTCACTCATGGTTTTTGGTTTTTGTTGTTGTTTTTTCATCCGTGTTTATACGTAATTCTCACTAAACTGTATTAACCAGACAACAAACGTGCAAGGTTACACATTGTTTTGTGTGTTGGTCCATTAAACTTCGAAATGCAATGTTGTGAGATTCTTAGCCAAGCGCATACTATCTACAAAAATTTGTTCCTGACCATCTGTCAAGCTAGAAAAAAAAGGATGACCTATTGATAGAGTGAACTTGATGTCACTCAGGTCTTTGTTATTGTTTTGAGCCAGCCATTTTTTTTAGTACTTCTCACTAAACTGTAATTATCAGACTACAAACTTTCAAGATTACACATAGTTTTGTGTGTTGGTCCGTTATATTTCCGGATGGCAATGTTGTGAGTTTTCTTAGCCAAGCGCACAGCACTTAGTTATGTGTGTTTGTACGATTTGTATGACAGGCAGAATAAGTGAATATTTTTACTTAAACACGTAGCATCAATATCCCGCCTGAATATTATTACAATTTGAAACATTAGACAGTTTGACCGTTGATCAAAAGAAAGCGAATCAAGAGTTGTTCTCAGTTGTACAACTTTGGGCACAACTAACGGCATCTCGCTAGGCGGTGCACTAATTTTTTTTTTTTTTTTAAGCCACGATTGATGTTTTGCGTTATTTAAAAAACTCACATCAAACCGCCAATCGGATATTACGAACTTCTGTGTAACCTTAAACATTTATTGATGCTGTGCTCTTAGGTAATTTACTCACAACATTCCGATAGCCGGGTATAACGTACCAACAAACATAAAACTGTGAGTAACCCTTAACCGTTGATAGATAGTATGCGCTTGACTAAGAAACTCACAATATTGCCATCCGGAAGTATAACGGCCCAACACACAAAAATATGTGTAACCATGAACGTTTATAGTCAGTTTAATACAGTTTAGTGAGCATAACTCATAAATGCGGATGGCAAAAAACAATAACAAAGACCTGAGTGACGTCATCTTCGAACTATCTATAGGGTCAGTAGATCGGCGAAATTTCGAAGAAAATGAAATTTATTCCTTTTAAAAAAATAACACAGTGTAGATAGTTCGAAGATGACGTCACTCAGGTCTTTGTTATTATTTTTTGCCATCCGCGTTTATTAGTAATGCTCACTGAACTGTATTAACCCGACTATAAACGTTCATGGATACACACAGTTTTGTGTGTTGGTCCGTTATTCTTCCGGATGGCAATGTTGTGAGTTTTCTTAGCCAAGCGCACAGCACTTAGTTATGTGTGTTTGTACGATTTGTATGACAGGCAGAATAAGTGAATATTTTTACTTAAACACGTAGCATCAATATCCCGCCTGAATATTATTACAATTTGAAACATTAGACAGTTTGACCGTTGATCAAAAGAAAGCGAATCAAGAGTTGTTCTCAGTTGTACAACTTTGGGCACAACTAACGGCATCTCGCTAGGCGGTGCACTAATTTTTTTTTAAAGCCACGATTGATGTTTTGCGTTTATTTAAAAAACTCATATCAAACCGCCAATCGGATATTACGAACTTTTGTGTAACCTTAAACATTTATTGATGCTGTGCTCTTAGGTAATTTACTCACAACATTCCGGCAGCCGGGTATAACGTACCAACAAACATAAAACTGTGAGTAACCCTTAACCGTTGATAGATAGTATGCCCTTGGCTAAGAAGCTCACAACATTGCCATCCCGAAGTATAACAGATCAACACACAACATTCTGTGTAACCTTAACCTTTTATAGTCTGGTTGATACAGTTTAGTGAGAAGTACTCATAAACGCGGATAGCAAAAAAAAAAGAACAATAACAAAGACCCGATTGACATGAACTTCATTCCATCCTATTCACTCATGGTTTTTGGTTTTTGTTGTTGTTTTTTTTTTTTTCCATCCGTGTTTATACGTAATTCTCACTAAACTGTATTAACCAGACAACAAACGTGCAAGGTTACACATAGTTTTGTGTGTTGGTCCATTAAACTTCAAAATGCAATGTTGTGAGCTTCTTAGCCAAGCGTATACTATCTACAAAAATTTGTTCCTGACCATGTGTCAAGCTGTAAAAAAAAAAGGATGACCTATTGATAGAGTGAACTTGACGTCACTCAGGTCTTTGTTATTGTTTTGAGCCAGCCATTTTTTTTTTTTTTTGAGTACTTCTCACTAAACTGTAATTATCAGACTACAAACTTTCAAGATTACACATAGTTTGTGTGTTGGTCTGTTATATTTCCGGATGGCAATGTTGTGAGTTTTCTTATCCAAGCGCACAGCACTTAGTTATGTGTGTTTGTACGATTTGTATGACAGACAGAATAAGTGAATATTTTACTTAAACACGTAGCATCAATATCTCGTCTGAATATTATTACAATTTGAAACATTAGACAGTTTGACCGTTGATCAAAAGAAAGCGAATCAAGAGTTGTTCTCAGTTGTACAACTTTGGGCACAACTAACGGCATCTCGCTAGGCGGTGCACTAATTTTTTTTTAAAGCCACTATTGATGTTATGCGTTTATTTAAAAAACTCACATCAAACCGCCAATCGGATATTACGAACTTTTGTGTAACCTTAAACATTTAGTGATGCTGTGCTCTTAGGTAATTTACTCACAACATTCCGGCAGCCGGGTATAACGTACCAACAAACATTAAACTGTGAGTAACCCTTGACCGTTGATAGATAGTATGCGCTTGACTAAGAAACTCACAATATTGCCATCCGGAAGTATAACGGCCCAACACACAAAACTATGTGTAACCATGACCGTTTATAGTCAGTTTAATACACTTTAGTGAGCATAACTCATAAACGCGGATGGCAAAAAACAATAACAAAGATCTGAGTGACGTCATCTTCGAACTATCTATAGGGTCAGTAGATCGGCGAAATTTCGAAGAAAATGAAATTTATTCCTTTTAAATAATAAAACAGTATAGATAGTTCGAAGATGACGTCACTCAGGTCTTTGTTATTGTTTTTTGCCATCCGCGTTTATGAGTAATGCTCACTGAACTGTATTAACCCGACTATAAACGTTCATGGATACACACAGTTTTGTGTGTTGGTCCGTTATTCTTCCGGATGGCAATGTTATGAGCTTCTTAGCCAAGCGCATACTATCTATAGATAGAATGCGCTTGGCCAAGGAGTTCACAACATTGCCATCAGGAAGTATAACGGACCAACACACAAACTCTGTGTAACCATGAACTTTCATAGTCTGGTTAATACAGTTTAGTGAGAACAACTCACAAACGCGGATGGCAAAAACAATAACAAAGGCCTGAGTGACGTCATCTGCATACTATCTATAAGTTAACGATGATTACGCTTAAATGCACGCCTATCACCCGAAGCAATAAACCCCACAAATATCAATTTAAGAAATTAATGAGCACTTTTCATACGAGCTTGTTCAGTTCTTGATCGAAAACCCCACAAATCCTGAGCATTACTCACAATTTTAACACAGGCGATTTTATTTTAAAGGCAAAATGTTATCATCGGATATCGCGATATAATTCCTCATCAAAATGCCAAAATATTGTGATAATTACTCACAACACGTGGGGCTGACCGTAGCCTTCGTAAACTCTCATGGCCTGAGACTGAAGAAAAAAAATGAGATCAAAAGACAAGTCGTTGGCCGCAAAAGAAAACAAATTGTGAGTTGTATTCAGCAGTTCAACCGATGGAATCTCTTGTTTCCTTGAGCTCTACTAACGATAACTCACTAGACGATGCAAAAACCTAAAACATTGCGTCGAAATATAAGTCCGAGTGGGTTCTAGTGTCAGGCTATAGATAGAATGCGCTTGGCTACGAAGCTCACAACATTACCATCCGGAAGTATAACGGACCAACACACAAACTCTGTGTAACCATGAACTTTTATAGTCTGGTTAATACAGTTTAGTGAGAACAACTCACAAACGCGGATGGCAAAAACAATAACAAAGGCCTGAGTGACGTCATCTGCATACTATCTATAGATAGAATGCGCTTGGCTACGAAGCTCACAACATTACCATCCGGAAGTATAACGGACCAACACACAAAACTCTGTGTGTAACCATGAACTTTTATAGTCTGCATAATACAGTTAAGTGAGAATTACTCACAAACATGGATGGCAAAAAACAATAGCAAAGATCCGAGTGACGTCAACTTCATACTATCCACAAGTTAACGATGGCCACGAGCTGACCTGCTCTGAAGCTCGGCATGTACTAAAGGTAGCTATAGATTAACCTGTTACACATAACGGAATCGCGAATCACAAAATTCTGAAAAGTTTAGATTTAGAGTTCAAGTTACTCGTGCCTCGACACCACGACGGTTCTACCAAGAACGAACAATCACGAATAATTGACTGCCCCCCCCCCCCCCCCTCCCATTACTGGTGAGCACTCGTTCCATCCATACAAGCAAGTGCCCTCACTCGCTCACACTCATCCACTCAATCACTCACAGGCACTTGCGCACAAACCCAAAGGCTTAAAACCATGCTGTTAAAGTCTATCGACCAGTAAAACCAAACAGCAACAACAACAACAACAACAACAACAACAAATGAATAAAAGACCAAACATGTCAACGCGGTATTTATGCTATGCGTTTATAGAAAAAAAGCTCACAACATGCGCCGTGCGGATATAATATACAAACATACAAAACTGTCTTGTGTAACCTTAACGTTTATAGATAGTATGCGCTTGGCTAAGAAGCTCACAACATTAGCATCCGGAAATATAACGGACCAATACACAAAACTATGTGTAACCTTAAACGTTTATAGTCTGGTTAATACAGTTTAGTGAGAATTACTCGTAACCGCGGATGGCAAAAAAAGCAATAACAAAGACCAGAGTGGCGGCATCCTCGTTCTATTCATAGATGCTGTGCGCTTGGC
>NC_088371.1:23670312-23675312 GCF_034508935.2 Berghia stephanieae
AGGGGGGGGGGGGGGATTCAGTGTAGTTTTGTTTGTCTTCTTTTGTTGTTGTTTTATCGGGGGGGGGGGGTTGTTGTTGCTTTTTTTTTTTGGTTTTGTTTTGTTTTTGTTTTGTGTGTGTGTGTTTTTTTTTTTGTTCTTGACACGATACGAAAACGACCTCAGTTTTGGTTGGGGGGGGGGGGGGGGGGGGGTTCACCGTTTTTTAAATTTTTATATTTTTTTTGGGGGGGGGGGAAGAGGGGTATTTTTTTTTTTTCTTGGACAGGACTTGTTTTTATTTTATTTTATTTTCTTTTATTTTCTCTATTGTTTTTGTATGTTGGTTGTGTTTTTGTTTTTTTTTTTGTTTCGTGATTTTTTTTTAAGGGTTTCCTATTTTCTCTTTTGGCTGAAAGAGGGGGGGGGGGGGGGGGATTCAATGTAGTTTTGTTTGTTTTGTTGTTTTTTGGGGGGTTTTTTTCTCTTTGTTTTTTATTCGGGTTTTTTTTTTTTTTTTTTTTTTGTTTTGTATTTTTTTTTTAAATGTTGTTCTTGGATCAATATGACAACGGCCTCAGGATTGTAATGAATAACGCTTCCTGGAACATTTCATCTAAATGTCAATCTGTCATCGAATCATTTGAAAATATTCGATCGCGATTGGTGAAATCATAATGAAATAACCAGCAAACAAACCAAATATTACGGAAGACGTGCTGTACTGTATGTTGTGATTTTGAGGTTTACAAAGGACCTCTCTTCTTACGAGCTTGTGTTTTCCTAGAAATAGTGAAGTGACACGGTTTTTAGGAAATTTTGAACGCTACATTGCATTGGAGAGAATGCTTCAACCTTGATAATCAAAAACCAACAGGAGACGAAGAGCATAATGAATAAGTAAATAAATGAATGAATGAATTAATTATTTAATTAATTCATTAATTAAATAATTAATCAGTCAATTTTCAGTCAACCAATTACAAAATGAGTAAATAAATAAATAAAAAATAAATAAATAAGTGTATAAATCGATAAATATGTGGATATATAAATAAATAAATAAATAGATTAATTAATGGATATCTAAGTAAATAGATAAATAATAAGTTCGTAGATAAATTTTTATAAATTTATAAATAAGTGAATCAATTTTAATAAATATATAAATAGACGATTGGATAAATATAAAAAAGATAGAACATTATAAGTGAATTTTAAAAACATAAAAATAATTAGGTAGATAAATCAATTGATAGATTAATTAATTTATTATCTCTCGCCTAACATTAATCCAGAGGGATTGTGCTCTCTGGCGCTTATTGCAATAGAAACTAACCAAAACAACAAACAAATTCACGACATCCCATAATAAACATATGTGACCCTTCGTCTCAAAACGGTATTATGTCGGGGTGGACCTTATGCTAAAGATCAAATTATAGTTAATCTGGTCAAAAATATGAAACGTTGGTATTTAGAACATGTAAAATATGATATTCCTTCTCCTCTATAAATCATATAAACTCAACTTAAGTCTGATATTCCTGGCTACGAATTCCATTTTCAGCATCTTCATCATCCCGACTTAATACCGTTTTGAAATGAGGGGTCACACATTATAATTTTTTTAATGTAGAGCTCTATAGATAGAATGCGCTTGGCCAAGGAGTTCACAACATTGCCATCCGGAAGTATAACGGACCAACACACAAACTCTGTGTAACCATGAACTTTTATAGTCTGGTTAATACAGTTTAGTGAGAACAACTCACAAACGCGGATGGCAAAAACAATAACAAAGGCCTGAGTGACGTCATCTGCATAATATCTATATCCTTCATAAGATAATAAGCCTTTCTGAGCAGCTGTCTTCAGACAAAACTTGTCTGAGAAGCTCACACAATTGCCATTCTGAAGTATAACGGACCATAACACAAAACTGTGTGTATCCATGAACGTTTATAGTCAGGTTAATACAGTTCAGTGAGCATTACTCATAAATGCGGATGGCAAAAAAACAATAACAAAGACCTGAGTGACGTCATCTTCGAATTATCTATAGATAGTATGCGCTTGGCTAAGAAGCTCATAACATTGCCAACCGGAAGTATAACGGACCAACACACAAAACTGTGTGTATCCATGAACGTTTATAGTCAGGTTAATACAGTTCAGTGAGCATTACTCATAAATGCGGATGGCAAAAAAACAATAACAAAGACCTGAGTGACGTCATCTTCGAACTATCTATACTGAATGATAATGAGACGCTCACAGGACTTTTTACGAGTGTATTCCTTGGATGTGGAGGAAACAAGTTGTACATATTTGTAGGTCTGATAACCGAACGCAGTTATGGGCCAGATTCAGCGTTGTTGTTATGGACACATAATATGTGACCCCTCGTCTCAAAACGGTATTAAGTTGGGAAGATTATGATGCTGAAAATGGAATTTGTAGACAGGAATATCATGTTTAAGTTGAGTTTAAATGCTTTATAGAGGAAAAGGAATATCATATTTTACTGTCCTAAATACCAACGTTCCATATTTTTGACCAGTTTAACTATAATTTGACTTTTAGCATGTGGTCCATCCCGACTTAATACGGTTTGAGACGAAGGGTTACATATTATTTTGCGTCGGTTTGAGAGTACAGTATTTCCATGACAACAATGAGCCCAAAATAATTCGGGTTATCAGACCTGCAAATAAGTACACATCGGTGTGGAGCAATAGAGGAGAAAGCTTTTGTTGTTTTGTTTTGTTTATTGTTGTTGTTTTTTTTTTGGGGGGGGGGGTTGTTTTTGTTTTTGTTTTGTTTTTTGGTGGGGGAGGGTTATTTTACTAAATGTGACCCCTCGTCTCAAAACGGTATTTAGTCTGGATGATTAAGATGCTGAAATTGGAATTTGTATCCAAAAATATCATGCTTATGTTGAGTTTACATGCTTTATAGAGGAGAAGGAATATCATATTGTACTGGCTGTGCTCCATACCAACGTTTCATATAATTTTTGATCAGTTTCACTATAATTTGAATGTTTAGCATCTAGTCCATCCCAACTTAATACCGTTTTGAGACGATGGGTAACAATTTTATTCATGATGAACACGATCCAAGTCTCCTATCTCAAGACTACAATTATATTTTTTACATACTCTATAGATAGAATGCGCTTGGCCAAGGAGTTCACAACATTGCCATCCGGAAGTATAACGGACCAACACACAAACTCTGTATAACCATGAACTTTTATAGTCTGTTAATACAGTTTAGTGAGAACAACTCACAAACGCGGATGGCAAAAACAATAACAAAGGCCTGAGTGACGTCATCTGCATACTATCAATAGATAGTTCGAAGATGACGTCACTCAGGTCTTTGTTATTGTTTTTTGCCATCCGCGTTTCTGAGTAATGCTCACTGAACTGTATTAACCCGTTCATGTATACACACAGTTTTGTGTGTTGGTCCGTTATACTTCCGGATGGCAATGTTATGAGCTTCTTAGCCAAGCGCATACTATCTATAAATAGAATTAAGTTGA
Organism: Berghia stephanieae; assembly: GCF_034508935.2. Taxonomy (NCBI): domain Eukaryota; kingdom Metazoa; phylum Mollusca; class Gastropoda; order Nudibranchia; family Aeolidiidae; genus Berghia; species Berghia stephanieae. The sequence continues at coordinate 23,673,845 of NC_088371.1, forward strand.
CGTCAACCGAGTCTTTGTTATTGTTTTTTGTTTTGTTTTTTTTTTTTTGCCATCCATGTTTATGAGTAATGGTCACTAAACTGTATTAACCAGACTAAAGATAGAATGCGCTTGGCCAAGGAGTTCACAACATTGCCATCCGGAAGTATAACGGACCAACACGCAAACTCTGTGTAACCATGAACTTTTATAGTCTGGTTAATACAGTTTAGTGAGAACAACTCACAAACGCGGATGGCAAAACCCATAACAAAGGCATGAGTGACGTCATCTGCATACTATCTATAAACGTTTATGGTTACACATAGTTTTGTGCATTGGTCCGTTATACTTCCGGGTGGCAATGTTATGAACTTCTTTGCCAAGCGCATACTATTTATAGCTCAATCCAAATTTTAACCTCCATTTTATCAAAACTTACTCCCTGTGATTTAAGTACTTTTAACACAAGGGTCTTCAAATTTCAATGAGTTCTCGCGAATATTCAGGTTCGAATCTGTTTGAGAACACAGCATTATAATTTGGATGCTGAACTGAAAGTTGATTTAATTTCTAGCCAAAATCTTGAGACTTGAGTCAAAGTAAAAAAAAAAAAAATAAATAAAAGATAAAATTCCCTGCCCTTAGGGAAATTTGTCTCTCTCTCTAGGGTCTATTCCAAGGGAAGACTGGAATAACCTAGGCGTCATCCGCAGTGCAGCGCCGCAAATAGAGCTAGGGCGAGGTGACTAGCATAGATAACACAGTCTGTGGTGACTTGCTCAATACCAAACAGTGCAGCGGCGGGTGATCGAACTCGGTACCTTTCGGGTACGACGCAAAGACCGTACCGCTGAGCCATGCTGCCCCTGTTAGAAATTTTATTGAGATGCAAATTATTATCTTTTATTCATTTATTGTGATCATCATCATCATCATCATCATCATCATCATCATCATCATCATCATCATTATCATCATCATATCATCATCATCATCACCGTCATCATCATCATCATCATCATCATCATCATCATCATCATCGTCATCATCATCATCATATCTTCATCATCATCAACATCATCATCATCATCATCATCATCATCATCATCATCATCATCATCATCATCATCATCATCATCATCATCACGGCTTATCCCTCCTGGACGTGGCCTCCTCAACTGCTGCCAACCGAAACAAGCTTCTGTCCTGTGCATTGTCTACTATATAAGAAGTCACTGGTCCTGCACCATCCTTCCACATTCAGTACTGGCTTATTCATCCATTCGCGGATGTCTTGTGACCATCTTCTTCTTGGTCTCCCTCTCGCTCTATTACCTTCAAAATGCCCTCTAGAAAAAAACAAACATTTTAACATTAATGATAGAGGTCAAAAACGTTCAAATCTCTTGATGCTTTTTGAGGTGATAGGTGCCCTATCACAGTGATAATTTTTTAAAATAATTATATGCGTTAAGATATCAAGATT
>NC_088371.1:23680312-23727812 GCF_034508935.2 Berghia stephanieae
AGCCATCACCACCTTTTAAAGTACAGAGGATGTGCGTTTAGGTGAAATACACAATCCGCCAGACGGGTGTAGATAGAATGAAGTTGACGTCACTAAAGTCTTTGTTATTATTTTTTGCTATCCATGTTTGTGAGTAATTATCACTCTCTAACACTAACACTGATAACAAAAAACATATAGATAGAATGCGCTTGGCCAAGGAGTTCACAACATTGCCATCCGGAAGTATAACGGACCATGAACGTTTATAGTCAGGTTAATACAGTTGAGTGAGAACAACTCACAAACGCGGATGGCAAAAACAATAACAAAGGCCTAAGTGACGTCATCTTCGAACTATCTATAGATAGTTCGAAGTTGACGTCACTCATGTCTTTGTTATTGTTTTTGCCATACGCGTTCATGAGTAATTCTCACTAAACTGTATTATCCAGACTATAAACGTTCATGGTTACACACAGTTTTGTGTGTTGGTCCGTTATACTTCCGGATGGCAATGTTATGAGCTTCTAAGCCAAGCGCATACTATCTATAGATCTTGGCTAAGAAGCTCACAAGATTGCCATCCTTAAGTATGACGGACCAACACACAAACTAAGTGTAACCTTAAACGTTTATAGTCTGGTTTATACAGTTTAGTGAGAATAATAATTAAATTATAAATTATAAATTGAGCTTTATATAGCGCAATATCCACTAAATGTGCTCAAATCGCTTTACAAGGGGTCCCTGGTCAACAGCAACATTTAACATGTAGGACGATACATGTTTATGAGTAATGCTCACTGAACTTTTGTAATATCGCCTGACAGGCGTCATGTCTCGTCCTACATGTTATGTGTTGCTGTTGGCCAGGGACCTCTTGTAAAGCGCTTTGAGCACGTTTAGTGGATATTGCCCTATATAAAAGCTCAAGAAAACTGTTTTAACCCGACTATAAACGTTCATGGATACACACAGTTTTGTGTGTTGGTCCGTTATACTAGACATTTTTATTATAAGTTCTCACTAAATCATGTCAATCAGACTATAGATAGTATGCAGTTGACGTCACCCATGTCTTTTTTATTGTTTTTTGCCATCCGCGTTTATGAGTAATGCTCACTGAACTGTATTAACCTGACTATAAACGTTCATGGATACGCATAGTTTTGTGTGTTGGTCCGTTATACTTCCGGATGGCAATGTTATGAGCTTCTTAGCCAAGAGCATACTATCTATAAACGGTCATGGTTACAACATTTTGTGTATAGATAGAATGAAGTTGACGTCACTCAGGTCTTTGTTCTTGTTTTTAGCCAGCCATTTTTATGAGCAGTTCTCACGAAACTGTGTTAATCATACTATAAACGTTCAAGGTTACACATAGGTTTGTGTGTATTAGTACGTTATTTCCGGCTGGCAAATGTTGTGAGCTTCTTGGCCAATTTAGCGCCGCTATCCAGAAATGTTCCCAAAGGTGCTTTACAATAGTTTATTGATGTCACACAAGTTCATTCCTTCGACTTCGACTACTACATTATAATCACCACAACAGTCACAACCCACTCATATTATTCTTGTTCAAATTTAACTTGATAGAATCAATGAAGCAGACAAAAAATGATTATTGATCAGTATTACTTTATGATTATTTTATTCTTCCTGGTTGTACGAGTATTTTAATCGTCATTATTCTAAATTGAACTTTTATATAGGGTAATATCCACTAAACGTGCTCAAAGCGCTTTACAACGGGTCCCTGGCCAACAGCAACACTTACCAGTAGGACAAGACATGACGCATGTTAGGCGATATTACATTTTTTTCGGACAGAGACAACGCTGTTAAATGCCAAGTACTCATTTTACACCTGACTACGGTGAGAGAATATGAGTAAAGAGCATTTTCCAAAGGATTCACCTATGCGCCGAGGGAGGCCCGAACTCAGGACCTTCCGATCCGAAAGCGAGTGTCATACCACAAGACCAAATAGCCGCATTATTCAACTTTAATGCAGTTGGCAAGTTGGCAAAATTTGGGAACTGATTTCTATTTTGTGTTGTGAATAGTTGTAAACACTCGTAAACGCAATAGGATTCAATAGTCTGATGTCACGTCCGCCCAGCAACGAGCAGCTTGGTTCTAAACAAAGAAAATCGGTACTATTTATTCTTCATCCTGGCTAGAACTTTTTCACATGTCATGTGATCAGAATGTATAAAAGTCAAACCATGTTTAGATTTATTATGTTTTTTCTCCTCTGGATACACTTTTATGCTCGTCGGAGAAGTATTTCATAAGGGGCATCCGCCACTGTTCCGAGAGTTTAGAACCAGTTACTAAGTTATTATGCGTCATTACGAGGGAAGTGACGTCACGACTGTTGAAGCCTATTAATAGGTCACCCACAATAAAAAGCCAGTTACCAAATCCTCTTGCGCAAGTAAAATATAAAATCAAAATGGCATATTTATTTCTTTTTTAAAAAACCGGAGCTTTAATATATGTAATGGTCTCAAGTGAGTGAAGAGCGACTCGACTATGCATAAAGATATGTAGAATAAGGCCCCAGAATTTACTAGTTACTTTAAATGAAAAACAATTAACGATTTGTTTAAGATGAAATAAAAAGAAAGAAGAAATTTAATTAAAAGAGACGAATAGTGATTGTGGCAGTTACAAATAGAAATGTGAATATATTACGTAACTTATGATGATAAAATATCAGGTTTGTAAGGTTACGTTTCCAGGCAGTTGAAAGGGATGTATTCTATATTCCTCCGACGGCGAGCTCAGGTTTGTAAGGTTCCACTTCAAGGCAGTTGGGAAGGGATGACTTCTATATTCCTCCGACAGCGGGCTCAGGTTTGATCCTTGATGTGTTGAAGATTGCACTATCAAAGGTAAAAGCTCCGGCGTCTTGATGGTGGAGATAAAAATATCCACAAAGTACCAAAAGATAAAAATCTTCAAATATATTTGAGGATCGGAGCGGCTGGCTGTCCGGCATAGATTGTAGAGAGAAGTGAGTGTAGAATGGTAGACCTATCAGCTTTTATAATAAGTGGCTACGTGACAGAATGTAGAACGAAAAGTATTCACTAATTAGAAATTAATTCGAGGGAAGGCTATAGATAGAATGCGCTTGGCCAAGGAGTTCACAACATTGCCATCCGGAAGTATAACGGACCAACACACAAACTCTGTGTAACCATGAACTTTTATAGTCTGGTTAATACAGTTTAGTGAAAACAACTCACAAACGCGGATGGCAAAAACTATAACAAAGGCCCGAGTGAAGTCATCTTCGAACTATCTATAGTCTGGTTAATACAGTTTAGTGAGAATCACTCATAAACGCGGATGGCAAAAAACAATAACAAAACCCTGAGAGACGTCAACTTCGTTATATCTATACAGTGTGTGTGTGTGTGTGTGTGTGTGTGTGTTATTACTATTACACTGTATTATTATTATTATCATTATTATTATTATTATTATTATTATTATTATTATTATTATTATATATTATTATATTATTATTATTATTATTATCATTATTATTATTATTATTATTATTATTATTATTATTATTATTATTATTATTATTATTATCATTATTGATACATTTCAGGTTTGAATAACTCGAGAGCTCTGTAAGATTTCATCTAACGTTTTTTGCCATATTGTGCAGAATATATGCCAAGTTTTGATTGATATAAGTTTTAACAATGTGCACCCTTTGATAGCGGAGCTATGACGTCTTCAGCAGACAAGAGTAATTTTGACATAAATCGTAATTTATTTTGGCTTTGTCCGACATGGTTCTCCAAAAAAAAAGTTTATTTCATTTACCATGTCAGTCAAAGGATATGAACATTAACATTGCCTGGACACTGTAAAATTCTACATGTATGACGTCACCACTGATCTTACTGATGATTACGATGAGCATACTATTAAAGTTTGACGCAATGATGATGGTAACCCTTGGTGACGGCAGTTTTTATAAAAACAAAACATTGAGATGGTCGGATTGGATTCAATAGTCTGATAACACGTCGCCCAGCAACGGCGGCTACCGTGGTTCTAAACAGAGAAAATCGGTATTTTTTATTCTTCATGCCGGCTAGAACTTTTCATGTCTTGTGATCAGAATGTGTAAAAGTCAAAACATGATCAGATTGATAATGTTTTTCTCCTCTGGATACGCTTTATTGCTGGTCGGAGAAATATGTCATAAAGGCGTCCGCCATTGTTCCGATAGTTTAGAGCCAGTTACTAAGTTACCATGCGTCATTACGAGGGAAGTGACGTGACGACTGTTGGAGTGTTTTTCCTGGCCCTCCAAGATCACCTGATCTAACCCAATTTTTTTTTTTTTTTTTTTTTTTTTTGGGGGGGGGGGGGGGGGGGTTGGGGGGGGGGGGTATGTGAAGAGTATATTATTATTTAGAACCCCCATGAGAGAAATGCGTCACCTTAAGGCAAAATATATAGATAGTATGCGCTTGGCTCAGAAGTTCACATAATTGCCATCCGGAAGTATAACGGACCAACACACAAAACAATGTGTTACCTAGAACGTTTATAGTCTGGTTAATACAATGTAGTGAGAATCACTCATAAACGCGGATGGCAAAAAACAATAACAAAGGCCTTCGTTCTGTCTATAGATAGAATGCGCTTGGCCAAGGAGTTCACAACATTGCCATCCGGAAGTATAACGGACCAACACACAAACTCTGTGTAACCATGAACTTTTATAGTCTTGTTAATACAGTTTAGTTAGAACAACTCACAAACGCGGATGGCAAAAACAATAACAAAGGCCTGAGTGACGTCATCTGCATACTATCTATATCAGGAGTCGTTCGCTCTGTCACATTATTCATGCTGCAAAAGATGTGAGACGAACTGGTGAGACGCTTGTGGCTTGTCATTCAAAATGGCGGTGGACACGTGGAGCTTTCAGTCGGACGATTGCGCAAACACACGATCACAAGTAAAATATCCGGAAAAAAAAATTTAATAAATTTGGATTAATAGATATGTTGAAAACTAAATTGATGTCGTTGCAGCTGTTCTTGAGTTCTTCAAACCCGAAATGTGTTACTGATTAAATCTCTCCTTACCAGCCATTTTCAGGATTGCCCCCAAAACAACACACCCAACCGATAGATAGAATGCACTTGGCCAAGGAGTTCACAACATTGCCATCCGGAAGTATAACGGACCAACACACAATCTCTGTGCAACCATGAGCTTTTATAGTCTGGTTAATACAGTTTAGTGAGAACAGCTCACAAACGCAAATGGCAAAAACAATAACAAAGGCATGAGTGACGTCATCTGCATACTATCTATACAAAAATATATTCATTTCACTCAAACACAAAAGCTGTTAGTTCTTGATATGCATATTTCTGGTAAACACAGTGTTAATATAATTTAACTATAGATAGTATGCGTTTGGCGAAGAAGCTTACAACATTCCATCCGGAAGTATAACGGACCAACACACAAAACTATGTGTAACCATGAACTTCTGTACTCTGGTTAATACAGTTTAGTGAGAATTATTCATAAACATGGATGGCAACAAACAATAACAAAGGCCTGTATGACGTCATCTTCGTTCTATCAATATCAAACATTTTGTCCAAATATCATGGCATACAAAAGAAATCAGAATAAGAAAAATGTTGGCTGCATCGTAACGAATGTGACGATTTTCCTATGGGTGGTAATGAGAGGGTTAAAAATAAAGACACTGGAAATTACGATACGTTTCAAAATTACCCTTTTCTACTCATGACGTCATAACTCAACTACTAATGGGCGCATAGAGATAAACCATAAGGACAATCAAAACTTTAAAAAGGAATTCTGCACACATTATTACGGCAAAAAAAAAAAAAAACGTTTGATGAAATTTTACACATGATAGCTTTGGAGTTATTCAAACCTGAAATATGCCAAAAATTAAACACACACAGACACACACACAGATACACACAAACACAGACACACACATAAACACACACACAGAGACACAGACACACACACACATAGACACACATATACACACAACACACACACACACACACACACACATGAAACTTCTGAAGTGGCAATAGGGTTTTAATAGCAGACGATGGGTGTCTATGTCTGATCGTGTCAAGTCGGTAAACAGCCTCTCGCTCATAATTTTTATAATGTCTAATACAATTGAAATAATTTTGGCACGAGTTTTCGCAGCTATCTATAGATAGTATGCGCTTGGCTAAGAAGCTCACAATGTTGCCAACCGGAAGTGTAACGGACCAATTCACAAAACTATGTGTAACCTTGAATGTTTATTATAGTCTGGTTAATATAGTTTAATGAGAATTACTCAGAAACGCGGATGGCAAAAAGCAATAACAATTACCAGAGTGACGTCATCTTCTTTCTATCTACAGCGTGAAGAAATGGTGTGTATTCTATTTAAACACTTCACAAATGCCATGTTTACCGACTTGACATTGAACATCCACAAACGGAAAGGGCGCAGCCATCGTTAACTTATAGCCTGACACTAGAATCCACTAAGACTTATCTTTTGACGTCATTTTTAGGTTTGTGCAGCGTCCAGCGAGAAGAGCTCAAGGAAACAAGAGATTCCATTGGTTGAACTGTTGAAAACAACTCACGATTTGTTTTCTTTTGTGGCCAAAGACGTGTCTTTTGAAGTCATTATTGGTCAGTGTCAGGCTATAGATAGTTCGAAGTTGACGTCACTCAGGTCTTTGTTATTGATTGTTGCCATCCGCATTTATGAGTAATGTTCACTAAACTGTATTAACCGGACTATAGATAGTATGCGCTTGGCTAAGGAGATCAAACATTGCCATCCGGAAGTATAGAGAGTTCGAAGATGACGTCACTCGGGTCTTTGTTATTGTTTTTTGCCATCCGCGTTTATGAGTAATGCTCGCTGAACTGTATTAGCCCGACTATAAACGTTCATGGATACACACAGTTTTGTGTGTTGGTCCGATATACTTCCGGATGGCAATGTTATGAGCTTCTTAGCCAAGCGCATACTATCTATAACAAGTTTTACTATCAATGACGTGTGTTTAAATAAAAATACTCATTGTTGTCGCTTGATCAAAAGAACCAACACAGAAAACTAAAATTCTGAAGACATGGAGCTAAGGGGCTCCTTCCATAGCCATCGTTAACTTATAGATAGTTCGAAGATGACGGCACTCAGGTCTTTATAATTTTTTTATGCCATCCGCGTTTATGAGTAATGCTCACTGAACTGTATTAACCCGACTATAAACGTTCATGGATACACACAGTTTTGTGTGTTGGTCCGTTATACTTCCGGATGGCAATGTTATGAGCTTCTTAGCCAAGCGCATACTATCTATAACGGTCCAACACACAAAACTGTGTGTATCCATGAACGTTTATAGTCACGTTAATACAGTTCAGTGAGCATTACTCATAAACGCGGATGGCAAAAAAAAATTATAAAGACCTGAGTGCCGTCATCTTCGAACTATCTATAAGTTAACGATGGCTATGGAAGGAGCCCCTTAGCTCCATGTCTTCAGAATTTTAGTTTTCTGTGTTGGTTCTTTTGATCAAGCGACAATGAGTATTTTTATTTAAACACATGTCATTGATAGTAAAACTTGTGTAGCTCGCTATGTTTACCAATCACTACCACTGTTTACATTATGACGACTGTCCGAGAGGCGTGGTTATCTAGGTATCTATTTATTTATTTATCACTCTATCAGTACGATTTAGATTGTTGACACCATCTTGGTGAGGGTGGGTGGGTCGGGTGAAAGAGGGTTTCGTTTTCAGAGCTTGATTCCTGGCAAAGATGACCAGCATAACAGTCGTGTCCTACAAAGGCAGTGGATCGTGACAATGTCAAGGTCATCCTTCCTTCTCGATATCCAACGATATCTTTGATTTCAATCTTACCAATTCAATGTATCTTTTTAAAACGATAAGCAGTGAAATTTCCTTCTCATTTCAGCCCACGCATTCCATGACGGGTTCTTCTTTGACTGACTAAACATTGATGTCGATGTGCATATTAAAAGAGAGAGAGAGAGAGAGAGAGAGAGAGAGAGAGAGAGAGAGAGAGAGAGAGAGAGAGAGAGAAGAAAAAGAGAGAAAGATAAAGACAAATTATGGTACTTTCCCGATTATATTCCTGATAATAATAGTAATAATAATAATAATAATAATAATAATAATAATAATAATAATAATAAAATAATAATAATAAAATAATAATAATAATAATAATAATAAATAATAATAATAATAATAATAATAAATAATAATAATAATAATAATAAATAATAATAATAATAAAATAATAATAATAATAATAATAATATAATATAATAATAATAAATATAATAATAAAATAATAATAATAATAATAATTAATAATAATAATAATAATAATAATAATAATAATAATAATAATAATAATAATAATAAATAATAATAATAATAATAATAATAATAATAATAATAATAAAATAATAATAATAATAATAATAATAATAATAATAATAATAATAATAATAATAATAACAATAATAATAATATATATATATAATAATATATGAATGATGATGATGATGATGATGATGATGATGATGATGATGATGATGATGATGATGATAATATGATATAAATAATAATAATAATAATAATAATAATAATAAATAATAATAATAATAATAATAATAATAATAATAATATAATAATAATATATAATAATAAATAATAATAATAATAATAATAATATATATGATGATGATGATGATGTGATGATGATGATGATGATGATGATGATGATGATGATGATGATGATGATGATGATGATGATGATGATGATGATGATGATGATGATGATGATGATGATGATGATGATGATAACAATAATTATTATTATTATTACAATAAGTTATCGCGAAGTCCCAGGTTTGAGAGTTTTTGCCAAGATGAGGGTCATTTAAATCGGTCGATCTTTGAAGGACGAGTTTTCTGGTCAAGAGTTCGGCAATGTAATTTGGACGGTGATCCTGGGGGTTGGATTCTTCTAGAAAATGAATAAAATAAATAAAAAATAAAATTTCCTCTATACATAACATAGGGGAAATTCGTCTCTAAGAGAAGACTGCAATAACCCAGGCGTCAGCCGCAATGCAGCGACACAAATTGAGCTATGGCGAGGTTGCTTGCTCAAGGCCACACAGAGCAGTGGCGGGTGATCGAACTCGGTTCCTTTTGGGTACGAAGCAAAGACCATACCACGGATTATAGATGTGGTCATACCGCCGAGCCACGCTGCCTCCCCCCCCCCCCCCCCCCCCCTTTCCCCCCAAATAATAAAAAGAGCGTCCTCCATCCACTTGTGACGTAAGAGCTCGTCCCTGGAGTATCTCTGTGGTCTTGTGGTATAACATTCGCTTTCGGATCGGAAAATCCTGGGTTCGAGCCTCGCTCAGCGCATGGTTGAGTCCTTGAAAAAGACTCTTTCCTCACATTCTCTCAACATACTCATGTGTAAAATGAGTACCTGGCCAATAACAGAGTTGTGTCTGTTAGGAAATATTGTAATATCGCCTAACAGGGCGTCATGTCTCGTTCTTCATGTTACGTGTTACTGTTTGCTAAGAGACCCTTTGTAAGGCGCTTTGAGAATGTTAAGTGGATATTGCGCTATAGATAGTATGCGCTTGGCTAAGAAGCTCATAACATTGCCATCCGGAAGTATCAGGGACCAACACACAAAACTGTGTATCCATGAACGTTTATAGTCAGGTCAATACAGTTCAGTGAGCATTACTCATAAACGCGGATGGCAAAAAACAATAACAAAGACATGAGTGACGTCATTTTCGAACTATCTATAGTAGGGCTAGCCCACACCGGAGACTGACTACGACGACCCGGCACTGCCGTCCACTGCCGTCTTCCGGATAAAGACGTCGGGCACGGACAAAATTGGGCTCCTTAAAAAGAAGAGCCGCTAGACCTACCCAAACCAAGTACCCGAGGTCCTCTGCCGTTTTTTTTTTTAGTTTGTTTGTTTGTTTGTTTTTTCGAGCTTGGTCGTCTGAGTCAGTCTCCGGTGTGGGTTAGCCCATAGCCTTAAACCAGCCTTTAAAACCGTTTAAGGTTACACATAGTTTTGTGTGTTGGTACGTTATACTTCCGGATGGCAATATTGTGAGCTTCTTAGCCAAGCGCATACTATCTATAAAACGAATGAAGTGATGCTCATTTAATTTTTGATTATTTTTACATTGCTTGATATTCCTGCTCTAATAATGTTGCTATGATATCAAAAATAATGAGAATTAGAAACAAAGGGTTGAGAGCAGAGAGAGAGAGAGAGAGAGAGAGAGAGAGAGAGAGAGAGAGAGAGAGAGAGAGAGAGAGATAGATAGAGAGAGAGAGAGACAGACAGACAGACAGACAGACAGACAGACAGACAGAGGTGTTATAGAAGAGGTGAGAGAGAGAGAGAGAGAGCGGTGTGTGTGTGTGTGTGTGTGTGTGTGTGTGTGTGTGAGTGACAGAGAGAGAGAGAGAGGCTAGAGATGTGTGAGAGAAAGATGAGAGAGAGAGAGATGAGAGAGAGAGAGGTGTGCAGGAGAGGGAGAGAGAGATGATAGAAATGTGTGAGACAGGTGTACGTGTGTGTGTGTGTGTGTGTGAGAGAGAGAGAGAGAGAGAGAGAGAGAGAGAGGTGAGAGCGATACAGGAAGATGACAGAGATGTGTGTGTGTGTGTGTTGTGTGTGTGTGAGAGAGAGAGAGAAAGAGAAGAGCGGGGGGGGGGGGGGGGGATGAGAGAAATCTATATGTGATGCGTAGTTATCGTGTGTGTGTGTGTGTGTGTGTGTGTGTTTGTGTGTGTATGTATGTTTGTGTAGAGATAGATGTGAGGCAGGGAGGTGAGAGAGAGAGAGAGAGAGAGAGAGATAGAGAGAGAGGTGAGAGAGATAAGGGATCGGGGTGTGCGAAAAATGTGTATGTGTTTGTGTCTGTCTGTGCGAGAGAAAGATAGCGGTGAGACAGGAATTTTAAAGAGAGAGGTGTGCGCGTGAGTATATGTGTGTCTGGGGGAGGTGATAGAGAGAGAGAGGGGGTGAGATGGGATGTTATAAACACACACACACATATTTATATATATATATATATATATATATATATATATATATATATATATATAATATATATATATATATATATATATATATTATATATAATATATATATATATATATATGTTGTGTGTGTGTGCGTGCGTGGGTGAAAGAGGGAGGGAGAAAGAGAGAGAGAGAGAGAGAGAGAGAGAGAGAGAGAGAGAGAGAGAGAGAGAGAGAGAGAAATAGTGAGAGAATGTGTGAGATAAAGACGCGGGAGAGATATGTTTGTGTGTGTGTGTGTGTGTGTGTGTGTGTGTGTGTTTTGTGCGAACGTGCGTGGCAGATAGATAGATAGTTTTTACCCTGCTGATTCGGTGATTTTAACCAGCTGTGGTAACAATATTACAGGCAAAGTAAGAGTCGAGAGGTGACATTGCTAATAATATATATATACATATATATATATATATATATATATATATATATATATATATATATATATATATATATATTTATATCGAGAGAGAGAGAGAGAGAGAGAGAGAGAGAGAGAGAGAGAGAGAGAGAGAGAGAGAGAGGGCGCGGGGGGGGGGGGGTGTATCATCATTCTATTTATACTTCTGTTCACGTCATTCTTCATCAATCAACATTCATCATCATCATTATTATTATATCTATTCATTATCTCATATCCATCATCATCATCATCATCATCATCATCATCATCATCATTATTATATTATTATATTTTATTATTATTATTATTATTATTATTATTATTTATATTATTATTATTATTATTATTATTATTTATTTATTATATTATGATTATTATTATTATTATTGTCATTATTGTTATTAGTGGCCAGAAATGGTGAATATATCACTTTGTACGCATACTGACGATTCTCTAACTTGAAAATGAGGTCCTCAACAAAAACTTGTGTTATCTCTTTTTCGAACATCCTTGTTTTGCTTTCGCCTACTTTTCGCTGACAACGTTGACGATCTGCCATGGGTAACGCCCATTTTCTGTTACCGGCGTGTGAAGCATGTGACCTGGGCTTTTTATATTTCACACGAGAAGAAGAGTTCTTTTTACTTACGGAACAAATCAATTGCCGAATTCTCATTGGATGAAAATTAAGTGACTAAACCACTCCTCTATTTCCTGTTGAAGATCGCGCATCCATCTTGGAAGCCGTCGACGAAATCACAAGATTATCTCGTCTCCAGGAAGACTGTTCTGTGCTGAGCACCTTGTCAAAACTACCGGTATGTTTCTTTGTTATACAGTCAACTATCATTTTATATCTGTTTCTGTTTTATCATTGATTTCACATTTTTATTAACGTTGTTGGTTCCTTTTCAACTTTAACCCACACAGTTGGGAGTTTTCTCCTTCACACTTCACTTTCACGCCCAACTGCCTTGGTCCCGTTTTCCCTTTTCAAGTCACTGGCTAGGGGCATCTCCGTATTTTGAAATGACGTTTGTTCTATTGAATTTATACACGAGTTAATGCGATTTTTATTTCAGGTAATTTTGAATTATTAAAGTTCATTTATTTCGTTGGACGTATCTTCGATTTAACTTTCAAAAGTATCGGACTTTGTCAAAAGCCGGAAGCTTGACGGAAACAAGGAAGTGACTCAACTGATGGTGTCCTCTTACTTAGTTGATGGGACACTTTTGCTTTAGTCACTCGCTACCGTTCGATATGATAATTTCGTAAACATGCATAACAAAAATCTCTACATTAGCAGAATAGAGGTAGAGTCTGAGTCTTAACCGAGACGTAGCGTTGGGTATCATGAGAAATAAAGCCAAGGCCAAAGCAGGAGCTGGACTTTTTTTCTTTTTTTTTTTTTGTTAATCTGGATGAATGATTTTTAATTATATTTTTTTTGTTTGGAGAGGGAGGTTCCCCTATGGCTCCGACCCTCTTTAACTAAAAGAGTAAGATTGAACCAGTTTTCTTTGTCCGCATCAGCATTGTTATTTTACAGTGACATTACAGTAGTGTAGTTTGATATTTTTTTCAAAAATAAAGTTGAATAATTAGGCACTTTGATAACTCCAGTCCAGTGGCCGCCGATAGGCTCACTGTAAGGTGAAACTCGTTTTTTGGAACTTTATTTTTGACCCTTTACTGTTTTGGTCACCATGGCGTTATTTGTGAACCTATGTGACTAACTTTGGCATCATTATAAAGGGCACAAAACAAGCTTTCTAACGGTGTATTTAATTATTAATTCCTGATTGTATTTCTCAGAAAGCTTATGTAATAAAAATTTATAAATTTTTGAATTATAAGAACTTTTTAAATTATGGATACATTTTAATTATACTTCATACATCGATAGACAATTAATTGAAGAATATCTCGGCCAAATTTCATTAAAATTGATACACTCGCTCATTATTTTATTTTTTCCGCCATCAACCCACTTTTTAGGACAAAAAACCTCATATTTTCCCCCTTTTCATTTATCCTTAATTTTTTCCATTCTTTCCATCCATAAAAATGATTTATATGAAAATAAAGCTTATTTTCTGACCATTAAAATGATACCTAACACTTGCCAATTATTTTTTAATTGAAACAAAATTACTGAAAACAATAAGTGGGCCTTGTTGACTGTAAAACTCAAAATTTCCCGATCGCCGCGAGATGCTGGTTTTGAGGCAGCAGTGAGATCACAGATTCTCTCTGTAAAATTGACAAGAAATTTCAATAGAAAAATATAAATAACTCTGGAACCGTAGGTCGTAGAGAAACAAATAAGGTATCAAATTTTATGTTTTTTCAAGTCCCATCCCCCTGACTGAGTCAAATCAAGATATTTTGAGTTTGAAAATTTTATCAAAGTGCCTAGAATAATTATTTTTTACATAGACAGATATACATTTAAACAGCACCATTCAATATATCTTACTTTTAGATCTAGGGTAAACGGTTCCAAAGTTATGAGGATATTACTACTCAAAATTTACTATTGCTAAAAAGTTCAAAATCTGTGACTGGGAATTCTCCCACTGGACAGCCTCTCGTTAAGCTGACTATTGATTGAATTGGGACTTTAGCATGGAGAGAAGAGGGTTGGTCATTGGCGGCCAAAATTAAACATACTGCGCTGCTTCAATCTTGACTTGATGAAATTTGGCTTAGACATAGATAATTGAATTATCTAGATGCCTGTTTTTTTTACTTTTTTTTTTTTTGCTCTATCAATTTTGAAAAGATTTACCAAATTTTTTACAATGATGTCATGTTTATCATGTTATATGTGCCCACGTTGATTTCAATAACTTTAAAGTAAAGCTTAGGTAATCTCTGCTCTTTAAAATGAATCCAGTGGACTTCAGACACTAAAAATAATGCGATAGTGATTGTGTGAAATTTTAGTTCCGGGAGATTTTTTTTCTCCTTGTGAATCCCCTCTGTTATTGTTGTATTTTGTTGTAAATTATATTTCAATGATTTGTCAGCATTTAAATTTCAGTCTATTCCTCTTAGTTGGATCTTATGCTTGTGTCTGTATTAGACTTTTAGGTGAACTCAAAGCTAAGTACTCTGATTGTGTGCTCTTGGAATCTACTTCTGTTCCCCATTTAAATCATCCTTCTTTGTCTTTCTTTTTCTTATCTGTTTTTAATTGTATATCTAGAATTGTTTGACTATTCCATTTTCTTCCTTTTAACTGGTGCTGAAATATCACAGGTGCCGAATACCTCTTTGAGTCAAGCAAATCTCTTATGTTTAATTTTATTCATTACGGTTTGTCTTATATTTTATGGGGATTTACCTCGGAAGATTGTCCTTCTGTTTGATTTTGAAAAGTTGACGGGTCTAAAGCGATTTGTTACAGGTCTATATTATGTTCTATTTTTGACGATTGTTTTTTTCTTTTGTTTTATCCATAAATGACAAGTTCATATTTTTCATATTGGTAGGGATTGAAACTATCCTTATGACTGGTGGTAAGTGATGTTACTGCTGCTACTGCTTTCACACAGTGACATCTACTCTCTCTCTCTCTCTCTTCCATGAGTCATTGTTTTGCCAGTTTAGCTTATATAATTATAAGCAAACATTTTTTTTACTTTAAACTATTCAGCACTTTTGAGTTGTTTATTGGGTTTTGTGCTCATGCATACCAAGGATCGTCAAGATTGAACTTAGGATGATTTTTAAACATGTACTGTTTCTTTCCAATTTGAGGTGGCAAAATATTGCTCCTACTACTATCTTCCTAGACGGGGTTTTGTTTTGCTCTATGCTGAAACCTTTTAAGTTTTCACCTGGAAAGCACTAAGTATCTCGGGATAAATCTCACCGTTTTCACAAAGAGGTTTTGACTTTATTTGACCCCAAATACCCTTAACTATTACTGCTATTGCTGATATAACAGTTTATTATTTAGCTTTAGGTTATAGGTTTCAGTTACTGACAAGTTTGAAATTGTTTGTCACAGTCTATCAACACTTTTAGGTTGTTCCAAGTGTGGTGGAAGCAGACCTTTAAATATTCCGTCTTAAAATCTGTTTTTTTTTTTTTTTTTGGGGGGGGGGGGGGGGGTTAACGTCTTTTAAAAAACGTCCATATAATTTATAAATACTAAAAATTTGCGAGACTTTTTAAAACGCTGTGTCGGAAACACACGACTGTGCCTTGCTCTTTGCCGATATCTAAACAATTATTTATTTTAGCATAGAAACTAGACTAGAGAGTGTAGCCTCTATGTTGACGTACCCTCATCCACTCAACTGCTCAATGTACCACTCGCCTTTCTCAGTCCTAAATCCAATTGCCTCGGTTCCGTATCTGGATGGAATAAAAGATCCTTATAACCGTACACTACGAGTCGACAAAGATTCATCTGTGTAGATTAGAGCTATAAACGATTACTTTCAGTATCACAATCTCGTCTCTTGTTTTTATTTCATTTTCTCGATTCATCACTATCTCGTGTCTTTTTTTTTTTTAAATTCCTGTAACGTTTATTGACATTTGTGAATTTTCTGCATTTACTACTTCGGTAAAATGTCTGGATGTGATTTAAATTTTTGAATAGCAGCAAACCTGAGTACTTGGAGTTTACTGCGCAAGGTGTCAGGGCCTGCTTGAAATTTCGTTGATAGTGCTTCAGATTTAAAAGTTAAAAAGATGTATGGGATAGTAGGTGTCACCTCTTATATAATTGTACTTCTGATATTATTGATAACATACAGTTGAGTAAAATATTCTTCTTGTTGTGTCTGACATGGCGATATTGTCCTACATGTAATGATATGCGTGGTCTTTGACATTTATGATCTGTTGCAGAATTTTTGGAGAAAACTGATCGCTTTGCTGACATGGGATAAGATAGCCCAAGTTTATATTCGAGACATAGTGTCCTTGAATTATGTCTGCCACCAGAATTGCAATGAAAATGCCTTCATTATTATTAGAATTCAGGCTCTTTCTTTGTGTCGTTCTTCTATGAGTTTGGAAAATGGACTTGCAGTTTAGGAAACAACCATGCCCTCTGGGGAATAGTGAGCAATTGCAGTGATTTCTAATCTGGGCATACTACACTGGTTCGGTTGGTGTATGTTTAAATGGTACATTCCAACTGTTTTGCACGCTTGATCCGACTTAGACATGTGTGCAATCTTGAATGTTATTGAGTACTGTGTCCTATTCACCCGTTCGACAGTCCAAGCACATTAACAAAGAGCGGAGAGGGATCTGCTTCAATCATTTGGTTGTTTGTAAACAACCAGCTATATTTGTCTGATACTGATAGAGATTTTTTTTTTATCTACTGGTTATTGTGGTAGTTTTGCTTTTTTTAAGGGGTTGGGGGGGGGGGGGGGTGTCCACCATACCTTTGTTGAAAGAAGAGATAAAGATGTTCTAATGACAATCATAGATTCTTGTATTAGGGATTTGTTTTTTCACTGTGTCTTTGTTCTTTTCCTTACATGAGGCTACATGGTTATTACGGACTCTATGATGAGTAGTATCATGTGGGATGTACCGCTATACCTGACCTATTTGGCAACAGCTTGTCATCACCTCCACTTTCCTTATTTTCTTTAATAATGATTATGAACTATTTGGCTTCTCATTCGATCTATCAGTCCAAACATATCAGTTTTGACTAACAAGACTTTTTCATTGATGTTCTTTGCTGATTGGTTCAGATTGTCATTTGTATACTGACCTTTGATCGACCTATTCAGTTTTTTATCTTTTGCTATGTTCAGTCATGATGGATTTTTAAATATTTTTTTTCTTAATCAGCTTCCCCAATGTATGTATTTATCTGTTAAATTTGTTCTTTTATCAGCCTCTCGATTTGATGTCCTGATAACGGTTGTTGCCGTGCGATGAGGTATAGATAACAGTGAGGTGTGCAGTTTTGGCCTCAGTCCCGGTTATTCGCCTTTAGCAATTCAATTAAAAATTTTGTCATCTGTCCAATATTATTTTCAGGGGTGATGTTTTGTGATTTGTATTTTGGGGGAGGTTCTGTCTCACTTCATAACATTGATCTATACAACAAAGGTTCTCAACAATTTGTTTTTTTGGTTTTTTTTTCACAAAGTTGACTATCATATAAATCATCTATGTCACGATGTTTGTGAATGCTAAAGTTGTGTCAGTGTGATAAGTTTCTTCTTTCTTTTTTTTTATACTGGTGACACTCTAATGAGCTTGGTATATCATTACAACCACTGGTAGTGTTCAATATGATAAGATGTTCAGTGTGAGTCTGTTTGTCTTCTATACATCTATTGTTGACTGGTCCAGTCTGTTCTGTTACCGGCCTTATAATCTATAATGTTCCAATAAGATTTAGTCAATGGTCACGTCCACTAATACTGTTATCGTAAGTGACTGTTTTGTTCACCTTCTGTGTCTCTTGTTTTCCAAGTTGCTTTGAAAATGGGTTGCTTGGTTTTGTCTTCTCCCTTGTCGGAGTCCTTAGCTGAGAGGGAGGCAGTTGAATGTTTAGCGTTAGTTTTGGGAGATGATTTTTTTCCTTTCTTGTAAATCATCTGTGCAGTTATGTTTTCTGTTTTGGATATATTCTGTAAACATTTGAGTGGGTTCCTGTCATACTTTTTCTTCTGTGTCTTTACTAGAAAGTCTGAAAAGTTTAAATATCCCATTTTCTTCCTTTCTACTGGTGCTGGCATGACCTAAATGTGTCCCGTGAACACTGTAGAACCCTAAAAAAACAAAACCCATGCACATAAATTAAAGCAGTCTTATTCTACATGATACACCTTAAAAAGAAATGTTTTGAGTAATAAGCAGTTTTCCCAAATGAATTTTTTTTTTTCATTATTCATTTATTTATGTGTTGTTTTGACTGTGGGCAAGGGTATGATGGCTGTATGAATTGTGAGTTAAGCGTGACTTTGTGTGATGTATGGTCCCTAATGAAAGTCACATTAATGTCCGGGGTGATTTTAAAATCATCTTACTGCGTGTAACAGTATTGGTGCTGTGCGTTTAGGTAAAATACCTATCTATCCGCCAAACAAAGCCTGTTTTTAAATTTCATTTTATTGCCACTTTAGTGGCGGTCTCTAAATTAATAACAGTGGGCTTGGTGGGGTCAACCTTGATTCTATAAATATCCCTGAAGTGGAGTGAAAAACATAGCCTCCCTACTCTTCATTATGTCGGGTGATGTGTTTGTAGTGTTAATCAGTTTTCAGCGTGTTATGAAACTTTATTAACCACAACGGTCAACATCTGGTCAATTGTTAGGCAAGGCGCCCCTACTTTGTGTATTGCTACTCCTGATCTGTGTCCGTCGCCATACATTCCACTTGCAACTTTTTCTCGGGGACCGTCCCGGATTTTATGGGTGCTAGAAAAGATGATTGAGATGAAGTTTCGTGTGGCTTATCTTTCTTAATCGTCTTCACCTGGTCCATTTTTTAAAATAAATTCTATGAATGATTTTCTCACAACTTTCTGGGCTGGCGTTTACCGATCTTATTATTTAATTAATTTATTTTCTCCATTGGTAATGTCGTTGTTTGTAGAGTATTTGTCCGCTAAGTGTAATTGGATTTTTTATGCCTTTATAACTCGCTAGGGGAATGCTTTGTAATGTGCACAGCAACCCAGTGATCGCTGTCATTATTGATTTTTTATGTACACATGCTTGTCAGCTACATGTGTCAGCTGTGTCTTCTTAACTCCATTGACTGCTATCAATGAATTTGAATTGAAGCCTAGTTTGATTGCTTTCGTGTATTTATGTATTTGTATAGGCTAATTATTTCCCGAAAATGACATTTATGTGGTAGTAGGGGTGCTCTAACAAAATAAATTTCCGTTATATAAGGGGTTCTCAGAGGCCGTTTTTTTTCTGTTTTATATATGTAGGTTAGCAGCTATTTTGTATTTGTTTTCTGTATCTCTCTCTCTCTCTCTCTCTCTCTCTCTCTCTCTCTCTCTCTCTCTCTCTCTCTCTCTCTCTCTCTCTCTCTCTCTCTCTCGTCGTCTTCTCCTTTTCTTTTCTCCGCTCCACCCCCTCCCCTTTATTGAATTTATTGTTCTGTTAATTAAGCTTAGAGATGCGGGAGTTATAATATCGTCAGACCTTTAGTTTCAACGAGTGCAACGTTTTCCGACTTAGTAGTAGCTGCCAGGGTGCCATCCCCGTCTGGCGGTTTGGGATTGCTTTGAATAAAGACGTTTGTAAAAGATTGTGGACAGACTATTATCACTTTTTATTATATGGAGCGTTTATCGTTGTGGTGTGATTGTTCATGACTGAACGCTTTCTGTGCTGATATGATATGGTTATCTATCTCCGATGAATTGGGTCATGGTTGTCCCGTGTCTTATATTATACACGTCCTTCGTTTGTGTATGAGTCATTTTACTGTGCTTTTGGATTGCCTTGTTCATTCTTATTCTTATTCATATTATACAGGACAGTGATTCGTTTCTTAGGCCTGTCGTGATATTCATAAACAGCGCTGTTTACCCTGCCTATTCACTCTCTCTCTCTCTCTCTCTCTCACACACACACACACACACATTGTGTGTTCGTCTTATAGATTCTTTTTTTTATTTTTTTTTAAACTTTAGCTGGCTGTGAAAATTTGATATGACATTGAAAAATTAGCTCCGGATTGTGGCCTGTGGTCTAAGTGATGTGCTAGGGTAACCAGGTCATTGACATATTATCTCTTTAAGTAAGTACTGAGAGGATGGGGGAGAAAGTAAGGAGAGAGAATACCTCGAGTATTGTGGCAGACAGAGAACCCAAAAGTAATCAAACTATATTGCGTCTTGCGATTTTATATAGTATGACCTTGGGGTTTGACGACGCGTGCCAAGTCATTTATTTATATTCGTTTTTTAATTATTTTTTTTTTGGGGGGGGGGGGGGGAGGGGGGCAGTAGTTCGCGATATTTGTTTTACATTCATTAGCAAGTTAACGATAACGTCCCCCGAGCCTGTACGGTCCGACCAACGAAGAGGAAGAAAACTAGGAACTGTCCTCAGACCTGGCCGCACGACGCCTGGTACGTTGCAATCGTTAACTTTCTATCGGCGGTAGAGCTTGACCCGATACTAAGTATTCCATATGATATCTCTGTTCATATTAAAAAAATTTCTAACCGTCACTTGTGGCTGATGTATAGATCTTAAGCAGCCACAAGTGTTTGTCGTCATGAGTAGGTGTGATGATATAAGACTACGGTTTCGGGTTTTGTTTCGCACTTGTGCTGTGTGCAGCATGCAAATTAGCTGCAACGTGTACCAAGCAGGGCACGTGACACATAGACACACACCAAATCTTGTTCATCTTTTGAATGTGTCGGTAAAGTGAATATCGTCTGTGATTGAATTGGTTTTTAACGTAATTCTATATTTTGCTAACTGGCATTTGAAGGTGTTCTCCTATATCGGACACGCTATTTGCTTTCCCTCATAGAATTTCATGACACCCGTCAATAAGAAACGTATAATATGCATGTGTTCTGTCGTTTTCTATCCTGCCTTTTAACTAACTGTAAACACATTGTATATCGGGTGTGGCCGTTAATTTTATTCGTCAACTTATCTCAGCCGAAGTCATTCTGTTTCGCGTTTCGATATCATTGACGGATCGTAGCTTGGTATTTTTATATTTTGTATTTCGTGTATTTCAGTCATTGAGAAGTGGGTAAGAGAGTGGATTGGATTGTTGGCATCTTGGCATTCACGTCACCTTCTGGAAGTTAAAATAAAGTGGGTTGATTGGGTCATTATTCTCTTCTCTATGCACACTTTTGTTTTTCAATCAGTAGCATTGTCATTGTATGAAAGGAGTCGCGAGGCGTCTTCCTTCGTTGCTTATCTATCCGACTTTATTTTATGTTTGTTCTGCTATTGACCCGATCCGAGTTACGGTGACTCTGGGCCCGACCGATCTGGTTGTTGGCCGCATTACGGGATTTGTCCATCTCACCCCTTCCTTCCCTGACAGTCCCGGCTAAACTCGAAATTATGTCCGAACTAATTAGATATATGGGTTATCGTTGTCTGTTTCTGCTCTTTAGTAAGATTTTCCACAATTGTGTAGGTTGAGCATAGTCCTCTGTTTTTCCCCACCAGTTTTCTTACAGTATGTCTAAATCACTGCTCTACCGAATTTCAGCGCGTCTCAGATCCCTTCAATTTGGTTTGAAAATCTTCCCGATCGTTTGGAGACTTGTCATTTTACGTTTACTATGCCGATGCAAGTCCGCCTAGTGCATCTTTATAGATAGTATGCACTTGGCTAAGAAGTTCACAACATTGCCACCCGGGAGTAAAACTGGCCAACACACAAAACTGTGTGTAACCTTGACAGTTTATGGTCTGGTTAATAAAGTTTAGTGAAATTTTTTTTTGCCATTCACGTTTATGAGTAATTTTCATTAAACTGTATTAACCAGACTATAAACGATCAAGGTTACACATAGTTTGTGTGTTTGTTCGTTATGTTTCCAAAATGTGAGTTTCTAGCCAAGCTCACGCTATCTATAGTAGCGAAGGCATGGACACGTCGTTGCATCATGTCGTATCGCACCATCTCAGTCTTGATACTGTTTTCTCACCTGGTTAATCTCGTTTGACTCTATATTATTATTTCTATCGTTTGACTCTATATTATTATTTCTATGAAGCGTGACCAGTGTCATCTGTATACTACAGTAAGCGATGAGCGTGATCCCCCCCCCCCCCCCTCTCTCTCTCTCTCTCTCTCTCTCTCTCTCTCTCTCTCTCTCTCTCTCTCTCTCTCTCTCTCTCTCTCTCTCTCCGTCTTCTACCTGCATTAAGACATACATTTACAAGTTGGCGTAATATTATTATCATTACCTTTCATACCTGTCTCTACCCGCCCATGCCGAACTGGCACGATGTGGTAACCCCACACCACACTGACTGTCACAGTGTCAGCAATATTGAATGTCGCCATTGCATACAGTATACAGACACGGCTATCATGCCGAACACATACACACACACACACACGAGTGGGAAGGGTTTGGGGTTGGCGATTTCTATGATTAAGGGTGTTTGCTCTCGGCATAGCGCCGTATATCTTCCGTTTCGATGGCCTTGCTTTGATGTTCTAAAGTAAGAAGATAGGGATTTGTCCTACCATGGGCTTTTAACAATGCACATATAATAAAAAAAGTTTAAAACGTCTCATCGGAAGAGTAGTTACGTTGGTTTCAATCGTGTAGCAGCACACACAGAAAATTCATCTGCGGCAGAACACGATCTTGTTTTACATCTTATTATGATGGTAATAACTGTGGAGTCGATCACTGTTTTGCATAATCATAATTTAAATTATGCTAATTCTGTTGTGCTCTAGACAAACGCGTTTTAAACATTTTTCTGTTTGTTTGTTTATTTTTTTTTATTTTTTTTTTTGTTTTGCTTTTTTTGTTTGTTTTTTCACTTTCCTCTCCAAATAGTATATAATAGACAAATATTATTTATTTTAATATCGGCCAGAAATCTCATCCTTCAAATTTCAGTCGCTTGAAATGACCTTTATCTTGTCAAAAACTCTTAAACCTGGGATGGGGGTCATTTTAAGCTATCGAATTTTGAGAGGCGAGATTATTTTTTTTTTAACCTGTTTAGTTTAGTTTTTTTTTTTTTTTTTTTTAAAGAATGGGGAAGAATTTTACAATACGTTAGGGCTTGTTCACGATTGTAACTAGTCGGTCGCTATCATCGGAGGTATGATATCTTTGTCTGTCTGATGATAGCGACTGCTTTTATTGTTCTTGTCGAAAGTTGTGGGGTGGGTTTGTGTGTATACATACGTACTTAGAACCGCCGCCCGCAGTCTCGGGTCTGTTGTATACGTTGAAGGTATGCCCTGCATGTACAATTTGTGTCCTATAGGCTTGTGTCTACTATTCGTTATATTTTATTGTTCTTGTAAATATTATCTCCTTTTTATTCTCTTCCCTGCGTTGTACGCTCCGCCGCTGATGATTTGACTTGACTAATTTGTGGTGATTCTGGTACGGTTATACAGTTTACTTTTGATGTTTTTTTTTTTGTGGTTTTTTTTTCTCTGTTGTTCTTTTATCCCGTCATATTGTCATTATAGGTGTAAACGTATTTCACACGAGTGTGACTTTGGAAACACGGATTGACTTAGTGATTGGAATCTATAATTTTTTTTATTTTTAAGACTGCTCTTCCTACTATAGATACTGAGCGCATGGCTTAGAAGTTCACAGCATTGCCTCACTTAACTCTATTAACCAGTCTATAAACGTTCAAGGCTACTCATAGTTTTGTATGTTGGTCCGTTGTATTTCCGGATGGCAATGTTGGGAGCTTCTTAGCCAAACGCATACTATCTATAGTCTGAATAATGCAGCTAAGTGAAAATTACTCATAAACGTGAATGTCAAAAAACAATAACAAAGACCTGAGTGACGTCAACTTCGTTCTATCTATGAATTTGTTATGATAGTACTCATAATTTATCCCGCGACGGGCCCATTTACGATACCCGCAATCCGCAAACTTGCTCGAGTAGACACCCTAATTCTACTATAAGGGTGAACGTTACCTCGACCCACCAGGGGTACCGCCGATTGTTTTCGTTTCTACCATGGAAAACCTCGTTATCTACATACAATTTGGTGTTCGGCGACTCGCGCATTCCATTCGTAGTAAACCAAGTGCTCCACAGACTAGGAGCCCCTCTCTCTAGTCTGTGATGTGCTCTGCCGCTTTCTTACTTTGTTCGGGACATTGACGGGACCTGTACACATCTTATCCGGGCCGTCAAAAGGGTGAGTATTGTTTGAAAACTATTATTTTGTTTCAGTACATTTTTTAGTTGTGTGGAAGATGTCATGATCTTTGCTTTGTTTTGGAACCCTTTTTAAATCGATATCAGAGCCTCTGTTTCCAAAGAAAGTAATAAAGAAAAGAAGAAGAAAAAAGAACACTTAAAGCAGTGATGTATAGTATGCTCTGTGTTGATTGGAGAGAAAAAAGAAAACAACAAACAAAATATACGCAGCTGTTTATCTCTTCTTTGATTAGAAAAGTTTTTATTTTGTAACCCACCAGTAAGCTAATTGAATTAATCATCCAGTACGTTTATTACTACGATTGTGTACAAAACAAATAGACACGTAAAGAGTCTTTCTGTTAGAATTGACCAGTGCATCCTTTTAAGATGCATTCTAAATATATTATATATTTTGTTCTCTTTTCAAGTACAACACAACTACGTTCTGATAGTTCACACAAGTACCGGGACGGTGAACAAGGACTCCTGACAATGAAGCCCATGGGTTTTAGCACATCATTGTGGCAGGTTTACAATACGTCCCGTTGGAGACTAATATGACGGGTACTTATTTTGGGATCCTACTTTTTTTCTTTCTTTTTTTTTTTCTCCTCCAGTTATTTAACATGCTTTCCTTTTTGCCTCGTGTAGACTAATCCTCTGGAATTATTTTATGTACATGCATATTTTGTATTAATAGTAAAGCTATAGCCGCTTGTTTCAATATTGATATTGCCATCGAGCTTTGCACGTAGTTTGAAATGCTTTCGTTTTATTTTCTTGCATTCTTTTGTTTTCTTTCTATACTCTTTGTTTGCTAGTTTGAATATTTGCTATTTGTCTTTTTTCTTTTTCTTTTTTCTTTTCTTTTTTTTTTTTTTTTTTTCTCGGCATAACCATTATTCGTATCGGAAGGAGAGAAAACAAGAAACTCGTTTAAAGAAATTGTCAGTGACGATATGTATATGTGTAGGGACGCAGCCCATCTCCTGATTGTGGAGGGGAGAACAAGTATAGATAGTATGCGCTTGGCTAAGAAGTTCACAACATTGCCATCCAGAAGTATAACGGACCCACGACACACAAAACTATGTGTAACCATGAACTTTTATAGTCTGGTTAATACAGTTTAGTGAGAAGTACTCATAAGCGTGGATGGCAAAAAAACAATAACAAAGGCCTGAGTGGCATCATCTTCGTTTATTCCATACATAAAGTAGACAGCGGATACTTAACTTGTTGCAGTGCTATTTTCCTAGACCAGTGGAAGACAGGTGCCAAAATGCCGCATTTTACTCGATTGCTTTTTATCTTTCCACGTTTCTCGATTGTTTTCTTTTACCTTACACTGTTTCATAGTAAACCCATATTGACTATTTTGCATGTTTTTTTTCCCATTAAAATTTTCACTAACAGGCCTGTCTTTGATTGGGCGTCATCTAAACACCTTTCTTCTCCTCTCACCTCTTGTCCCGTTCAGCGCTATTTTAATTGGATCCTTACCTTTACACGAATTTGGGCAGGTCATTTGCCGACAGTAGGGCAGTCAAAAGTGATTTTTAAAAACGGGCACATACAAGACCCCTCCCCTTCCCTTTTGAGAATTTTTGCCTGGATGAGGAACCTTTTTATATAATGGATCGATAGGTTGAAGGACGAGTTTTCTGGCCAAAATATTAACCAAGTTTTCAAGAGTACAGTTGTGCTGTTAATAATTCGTCAGGCCATACGGCACTGTTCTGTCGTATTCTGAATTTTAAAAATAGAAGAAAAGAGAAGCGCAGAGTTTTAAAGTTCGGGCTGCTACAAACCTCTCTGTCGTCTCTCCTCTTTCATGTGATTATTGCATCACTTTCGTGCATTTCTCCATTATCTAATTTTCACATTGATATGACTATTCATGCACGGTGAAATGTTTCCACCTTCCTATTGCATTCTCTATTTGCCTAACCATCGTATTTATCCATTTATGTATTTTAACCGATATTTGCTATTGTTATTTGTTTGTTTTTGTTGCTTTTTCATTATTATTTTTTTCATCATATCCCGCCCTCTTTTTAAACAATAATAAATTACATATAATCAATTTAACTTTCTGTGAAATTTGCTTGCAATAACTAGCTTATTATGTGAGAATCGATAACCAATTTTAATCCTGGATTGGTTGGCTTTGTTCGTAATTAGTTTCCACCACATTAACCTCCTTTTGGTGAACTGGCCCCAGAGCCTGTTGTTTATTTATATTTTCTTTTCTCATAACATTGCAATGGTATTGGTTTATCTGACAATCTGCCGATCCCTTCCCCCATAACATAAAAAAAAAAGCTCACAGCATTCGTCGGTCGGAAATAACGTCGCAACACACAGGGCAGTGCAGTACATTCAATTTGACTCGTTGCACGGTATGTGGCCTCATTGTCTTCGTCCAACCATTGCACAAGCCTTACTGATTGCTGTTCTATATAGTTAATGATAATGATGGAATTTATATGAGAGAGAGAGAGAGAGAGAGAGAGAGAGAGACTCAATTCCTGTCCAATGTATCCATCTTTATCCATAGTATTATTGGTGCTCCGTTAATCTTGTTAGTTGATCACGCTTCTTTTTTACTTTTCGACTGACTGTTGCGGTGGGATAATGATTATTGAAATGAAAATGACGATAGAATGACTCACCGCTGACCTGATTTTTATCGCTTATCGCTCATCGCTGATGAATCTATTATATTATTATTCTCTGTACCAACCACATCTGTCGTTGCTACTGGGTGGGGATCCTGGCCTCCCATAGTGGGCAGGGAGGTACATGCTGTGTCTTCTATCCCCCCGTACCCGTTTTCCAATTGTTTCCTGTCGTTGTTTTGGAATGAGATTACTTAGTTTTGTCCTGATCCTTGCCGGAGTTCCTTGGCTGGGAGGGAAACAGTCGAATGTATAGTTATAGTTTTGGGAGATGATATTTTTTCCCTTGTAAATCATCTCTCTGTTATGCATTGTATTGTGTTTTCTTTATATTATATATGATTTGTAAAACATTTGAGTGTATTCCTCTTAGTGGGGGCCTGTGCTTGTGTCTGGATGAGAAGTTAGGTGATCTCAAACTAAGTACACTGATAGTGTACTCTTGGAATCTACATCTGTTCCCTATTTGAACCAATTCCCCTTTGTCTGCCTTATTCTTGGATGCTTTAATTGTAATTCTAGAACTTTTTACTATCCCATTTTCTACCTTTTTACTGGCGCTGATATAACCTTAATGTGTTGCAAGCGCCGTAAAACCCTTAAAAACAAAACAAAACTGTCGTTGCTATGTAAGCTGGCGCTTTATAATCGATAGTCCTGTACACAATCTCTCTCTCTCTCTCTCTCTCTCTCTCTCTCTCTCTCTCTCTCTCTCTCTCTCTCTCTCTCTCTCTCTCTCTCTCTCTCTCTCTCTCTCTTCCCCTTTTTTAAAAAACAATATTATTTATATATATATATATATATATAATTTGATATGACTGCTTTTATTTCTGTGTATTGGAGCTAACGAGACTTCTTTTCCAAAATGTTATGCTTTGCTCGTCTTTATTTGTAGAATTTTTCCTGGCTGTTTTTTTGGGGTTTTTTTTTTTTTTTTTGTGTTGCTTTTGTTTTTTTATTTTTACCCCTTTGTTTTCATGGTTGATTTAGTAATAATATATGTGCACAAGTTGGATAATATGAACCATTTAAATCAGGGGAAATAATCACATATTTTGGTGCAGTTCTTTTAAGTAATATATTTTTTTTAAATATTTAAAAGTTGAGCTTTTATATAGTGCAATATCCGCGAATTGTGCTCAAAGCGCTTTACAATGGGTCCCTGACCAACAGTAACACGTACCATGTAGTACGAGACATGATGCCTGACAGACAACGCTGTTAATGGTCATGTCCTCATTTTACACCTGAATACGGTGAGAGAATGTGAATAGTCTTTTCCAAGGACTCAACTATATGCTGGGCGAGGCTCAAACCCAGGACCTTTTGATCCGAAATCGAGTGTCATATCACTAGATCACATAGCCACTCAGGGGTCTCGATAGATCCTGATACCCAGCAGTGATTGGGTTGCTGATCTGTTGAGCCCGGTGGAAAGTACATACTTTGCAATAGACTAGACTTGTGTCCTGTCCAAAGGATAGCAAGAAACTGCTACTGTCAGCTTCATGCTATACTATATAGATCCATGGGCCTAATGGCTCTAACAGGCTTTATTTTTAAAAGTGTGTGAGAAAGGTACTTATGTTTTTTGAGAGTGTGCCAAGAATGTCGTTTTTGTGATGGTCGCCTCAAAAAAGACTCCAATGCTAAGTTATACCTAGAGAATGAAAGATTCGATTTCATCGCTTTCCATGGCTTAGATTATGAAAATTAAACCAAAAATTGATGATCTTGCGTCAACATTGTAGTAAGGTATAGCTTTTTTTAAAATGTCAGGACAAGTTGATAGTCTGTTCACATGTTTTTGAATATTTAGGAAATTGTCTGCTAATCTATTGGAGCTAGGTTGCCAGTTTATGGTTTATTTGACATTATTCAACTGATAGAAAATCAAGAGTACAGGTTTTTAACTTAGTTTGTTTAGAATCTCGTATTAATAGAAGTGTTGAGAGTTGGTTCCTTGAAATTGTAGTGCAGTCTTGCCCCCCTCTGCAGATTTTACTTCTGATGCCCATCAATCATATGTTTTAATAGATTTTACATTTATTTTGTCTTTTTCAGTTGGTAGATCATCATTTTGGATCACTTGTTGGGTCATTTCCACCACTTTTAGTAACTAAACAATCAGGTATGTATTCTAATTTCAAGCCAAGCTAGTGTCATCTGACGGTCAGACTTTTATAAATTAACGTTGTATTTTGGACATTTGACATTTTGGAACAAGTTAACCATGCTGCTGTCTGTGGCCTTGGAGAGTGCACATTGGCAAAGTTCAAGTCGGAGTTCAAGGATTCTTTATTATTACCCCTCAAGTGCTTTACTAGTGGTCCCTAGCCAACAGCAATGCTTAACATGTAGAACGAGATATGATGCCAATTGGGTGATATTAAAAAAAAAAAATTTTCAACTGAAACAATGCTGTCAACTGCTAAGTACTCGTGTCACAGTACTTTGAGTAAAGGACCTTTTCAAGGACTTAACTATGTCCTGCTCAGAGCAGGAATTTGAACTCTGGACCTTTCGGTGTAAAGGCATGTGTCGTTACCACCACACCAAATAACCAGACTTTAGTAATAGTCATACTGAATGTAGAGTAGTCCTTCAGAGTCATTGGGCCCGTGGAGACGAAGTTTATCCTGGTTTCTGTAGTTTGAAATGAACAATAGCAAGTGCTTGCTACCCTCCTGTTAGGACGCTCTGTCGCTTTGCGTGTGAAGCTGTCAGGAACCCTTTACTGGTTAGCTAGGATGGCTAATTTTTTGCTATTACGTTATTATAAAGTCAGGTTCTCCCCAAAAGGAAAGGGCTTTCATAATCATTCATATTCCTCTCTGTGAAGTGGCAATGTTCAGTACTGTCAACTGGGGTAACTTTGCTTCTATGATTTTGGAGCATTTTAGGTCATCTCAGCTTTGTAGTCGTTATGCCCCTTTGCAGATTTTATAAATATTCATTTGAGTTAAAAGGTGATAAAATTAACCTTAATTTAGAAATGTTTTGCACGTTACTCGTGCCTGTAAATAATAGTTTAATGATTTTTAGATATGCCAGTGATTCTGTGTTGCTGGCAAAAGTTTGACATTGGCTGTGCGGAAAATAATCTACTCTCCCAACTGCCTTTTTTATTACAAGAATAGATAAGGGGAATAATTTCCATGAATCAGTTTAAGGTCACGAATACCATTTTTTTTTCATATTGATGGGACTTTTGGAATGAGTGGTATTGGTGTCCATGTCTTTTTGTGCACATTATTTTGACAGTTCTGGATGGGCTATTTTGTCTTCCCATGGTGGGCAGGGAGACACTTACTATTATTACTCCTATATGTCTGTTTTCCAACTTGCTCTCAGTCTCGGAGTGAGATTACTTTCTTACTTATTTTTCTTCCTTTTTACTGGCGCTGATATAACCTAAATGTGTTGCAAGTCAAGCGCTGTAAAACCCTTAAAAGCATTTTTAAAAACTTTGCCTTTTCTTGAATGCTTTCATTGTAATTCTATTACTTTTCCATTTTCTTCCTTTTTTACTGGCGTTGATATGACCTTATTGTGTTGCAAGCGCCTTAAAGCCCTTTAAAACGACAAACAAACAGAAACAGTCAAATGTATTGTTGTGGTTTGGGGAGATGTTATTTTTCTCCTTGTAAATCATCTCTCTGTTATATACTGTTATATGTATTTTCTTGTTTTTAATATCAATATCATGATTTATTAACAGTTGAGTGTTTCACTGTGAGGATTAATGAGGTGGTCTCAAACATGACAATGTCAAATGTGATTTCGATGATAAATCTTGAATCCGGGGGGGGGGGGGGGGGGGGGGGTTTAAATGAGAATGTATAAATGAATATAGATAATTATTTTTTTTCCCCTTTCTTCTCTGGTCTCCAACCAATAGCAGTCACCATGGGTTGGCAAGAATATGTCGAAAACATGAAGCTCAAGGGTGCCAACCAAAGCGGCGTCTACACAAAACAAGGTGCTGCATGCGCCCAGTCCCCAGATTTCAACATGCCCCACACGGAAATCCTGGCCCTCAAGCAAGTCTTGGATGGTGGTAGCCCGAATGATATTAAAATTAACCACAACCCCTGCACCTTGATTAATGTGGACACAGACGGCGGCTTCCTCCAGGTCAAGACCAAACAAAAAGTTTTAAATGATAGTAAAGTGTTTTATCAAGTTGCAACGACCAATACATTAATTATTGTTTGTGGTAAGACGGGGGCTGGGGAACGTGATGCTTGTAGCATTGCTCACTCCATTTGTTCGCATCTAAAGGACTCAAATTATTAGACCAGATCAGTTTTTCTTTTGTAAGCTATGATCAGAGAGCTTCTCTCCCATTTTCTACTGCTGTTGTTTCTTCATCTTCTTCTCCCCCCTCCTACTCAACTGTCTACCGATTGTCATATTTATCTCTCTTGATTACTGCGTTTATTCATTTGAAATGAGTTGCGTTTTGGTTTCAGACTCTGAAAGTAATTTTCACCTTACTTTATATAACTGTTGCCTTACTCGTAAAGTCCTTATAAAAACACATTTCTTTAGGATAGCTTTCAGTTCTTCAACTGTTTTATCTGATCAGAAATTTGATTTGTAATGGTTTGTTTTTTAAAATTCTATTTCTTTTCTATGGGAATTTTTAAGTTACCTTGAATTATTTTATCATATGATTTATTATCATTGTTACTGTTGTTTTTGTTATTATTGTTATTTTTATTATTATTATTATTTTTGTTTTTATTATTGTTATTATTATTACTATTACTATTATTATTATTATTATCAATTCCTTTTTTTTATAATGCAAGGATAGGCGATATAATTCCATTTCTCTTTGTGGAGTGTGAAATTGTTAAGAAACAAAAATTTGTGATGCTTTACTGAGGTTGAAAAGGCCTGGAAGTCATGTTGCTTTAGAATCATTTGTCGTATGACGGATACAATGGGGGGCTACATCAGATGGACAGGAAATTTTGTTGTCTATGCATATTTTGGTACTGTTCACTTCTTGTCAACTGTGCAATGTGGGGATTCGAAGAAATTTATTTGTCATTTATCTATAGTTTTGGTTTTTGTGTGCAGATTAAAAAATTTTGCAGACTCTTTGCCGTTGTTTGAAGCCTGAATTTCTTTGTGTGGTTATTTCTTCAATCACATGCAATCTCTTAATACTCAGGGTTCAGAAAAATAAAATCATATATTTTGATAGATTTTTTATTTTTTTTATTTATTTATTTATTTTTTTTGTAAATGGAATCTGTTTCAAAGTTTGAGTGATTGCTAGTTCAAAATTTCCATTTTCTTCGTCTCCAGTATAATTTTTTATTTTGCCCAGATTATGCATTCCTTCAATGTTTAAGTTCTGTAGACCTAAGGCATGGACCTTTTTATCATTTTAGGCTTGACTGGTCTCGGAAACCATTTTCTCGGGTGACATTTTGTTTACTTCAGGTTATTTTGATTCTGTTATTGATTTGAGAGAAGACAAACTTTTTTCTCCTGTTCTAAATGAAAGCCAATTCATGTCATGCAATTTGTCGGAGGGAGCTTTACCTTGCCTGTTGTTCAGTTGTGTTAAGGTTCTATCTAATTCGACCGATTATTTATTTTCGTTTTGCACCAGGAATTGTTCTCGTTTGTTCCTTATTGTTTGTCTTTACTTTATTTTTCCACAATTTCTATGTCATAGCATAGAAATTGCTGCTGATTTCTGTTTATCAACTTGTCTTGTTATTTAGTCATATGTACACCATATTATACCCCTCCCTCCACCCTCCTTATACAATTTGTCTTCCCTATTTGATAGTAAATAAAACCTGGGATGATTTTTTTGTTTGTTTTTCCACACTATGTACTCAGTGATATACATTAGTAACATGCAGTGGATGGAACCATGTTCACTTTATTTTTATATTTTTTTTTTTTCCTGGGTGCTGAAAGGATTCAGTGTTTCAAGCGCTGTAAACCTCCCCAAAGATAGACAAAAACATTAATAATCTTGTATTTAGTTTTAACGTTCCAGAGACATGTTTGTTTCAGTCGATGATGATAACGGTACAGAACAAAAGTCATCAATTAATCTGTCCATTGATTGGTTCATTCCTTCGTAATGACTACTGTTTTTTATTGAAAGGTAAAGGAAAATAAAACAGAAATATGTAATCCCCTTTTACCGTTGCTTTTCTGTGAGATTTGTATGTAATAACTCGCTTCACTTCTTATTGGAGATAATGCATCTTGTTTAATTGAATAAAATACTTAGTTAAAATTTTGATGAACTGTTTGTGTTCTTTCAATTCTCTTCATTTAAAACTAGATGTGGGTTTGTAGAAATGGAAGACTATTACATACTTTGCTTCTGATAAATTTGGGACTTGGGTGAGCACTGTAGTTTGCTTCTGGAATCCAATTTGGTACCCAATTGAACTTGTCCCTTTATCTAGCTGCTGGACTGGGTGGGTCCTGTGACCTCATGATGGTCACTTGCCGTGTCTTCTATCCCCTTATACATAATGTGAGCCATTCTCAAAAGGTAGGATTTTGATGAGGTGCGGTGCCTTTTAAAATGAATAAAACAAAGCATCCTGCTTGAGTAGGAACGTGTCAAACCGGAAGGATATGAATTAGATATATTGTAGAGACAATTTCAGTTATATTGAAGTGATGGTCAAGTCATTAATAAAAATATCCCATTTTTCTCTGAGAAAAATGTTGCAGCAGACATCTATTCATTTCAATAGGAATTAAATCTAGGAAGACCAACTTGAAATAGGATTTGGCTACCATCATTAAATAAACTTTAAAAAAATGGCTTTCAAACACAAGAAAAACTTTCTCTTTAAATACGTGACTGATCTTGATTTCTAGTCGAAGTTGGCGTTGGGTGATGTCAGTGTCATCAGAACGTTTAAACTTAGCCTCTATTATTACTAAAATGTCCGCCCAGTTAGTTCTGCTTATTGACAGTGTTATTTATAATGTTAATGAGAAAGGATATCTGATACCGATATGGAAAAGAGATTAGAAAATTCTTAGCGACTTTCAGAGATTAATGTATATATCCGTGATAAGACAATTGCGTCAAAGATAAATTATTAGAAATTGGTCAACAAAGCTTGTTTCTGTTTGATATGTGACCTAGATCCTTGTTCCTAATACCAGCAATCTTCTCGAACATGAACTCTCCTTGACTGAAACGGGTCAGAGTAGGAACAGGATATGGATAGTCCTGTCATTGTCCTGGATGATGTCGAAGGATGATTCAACATCCTCTAAAATCTAACTTAAATTTAGCCATCAGCGAATAAAAACACAAGAATGTTTGTGTTTTATTGTTTCTTTGTCTATGAAAAAGAAAATATGGCTAAATGTTTATTTTAAACAGATCTTTGTGAGTGCAAAATTTAGCTACGTTGGCACTAAGACTAAGATTTGAAATCCTATTATTTTTTGTTTGTTTTGTTTTTGGGTGTTTAAAATCATTTAGATTAAAATTAAATGATGCCATAATTATCTTCTTCAACATTGTGTTTTTAATTCAGCTGTTTGATAGCATCAAATAACTAGCAATGACAGCGACGAAAATCCCAATGTCTTCATAATGGCATCGGCATCATCCTGCTTTATTGACTTCTGTCTTTTAGGTAAAGGGCCACGAGACGAAACCACCCCCCCCCCCCCCCCCCCCCCCCCCTGTACACTTTGTACACCTATTTTGTCTGTAAGAGTGACATCTCAACCACCACCAAAAAAAGGTATAAGCCAAAAATCGATACTCTTTTGGGAGTTATGGCCCCTGAAATGTCACTCGGTGCAAAAAAATCACAAGTGTCCTGTTTGTCTTTAACACTTCATATCTCAAAAAGTATAAGTAATAGACATGTACAATTGGTATCAAAATAAAGCTAATTGAATGTACTTTTGAAAAATATAACAGTATGCTCATTAGCCATATTTCATAACCTTGAAAATTGATGATAAAAGCGGAAAATAGCTAATTTTGACAATTTTTAATAGATTTTCTCAGTCCACAAGAAGGCAAAAGGGTCCAGAAGTGGGGTTTTTTTTTGGAAATTATGTTGACTGCAGCATTTTAGCCAACCAGTCTGAAAAATAACCCCAAAAGTATATTTTAGGTGATTTGTGCCATTTATTATTAAAATTTGGTAATTCTAGTATTCACGGATGATAGAATTCTGGCCTCGGTAACCTCCACCTATCTCTCCATGGACACTTTGTCTGCCTATATATTCTGAAAGAGCAGTATCTTGACCACCACCAAAAAAACTTATAGCCCAATATTGATACTCTTTCAGAAGTTATGCTGATTTGAAAACAAAGGTTGCGGCCCTTAGCAAAAATAGGGGTAGGGTTGCTTTGAACAACTGTGTGAATACTATTCATGTGATATGCATTATTTTTGCATTAAATGTAAGGGAAATGATTGCTGTAACTAGGTGCATTGTTTAGAAAGATCAGATTAAAACAATTTTGCCAGAAAATTCATTTTTCACCCTTTCAGAAATAAAAACGCATCTAATAATAGACTAAATAATAGACTCTTGCGACAACTATAAACCTTTAATCTATTATGGGCTCTTTATGAGCCTTAAGTTTTTAAAACTTTAGTATTGTGAACAACACCAAAATAAAATTAGAGGCTAAAACCGATACTCATTGGGGAGTTATTGCAATTTCAGAATTTTGGTTAAGTCCCTTTGATAAATTAGGGGTGAGGTTGGTAAAAATAAAATGGCTGCTCTGTGAATCCCATTTATCAAAAATGCATAATTTTAGCATGAAATATAAGATAATTCATTGTTCTAATTTAGCAAATAGTTTAAAAGAATCAGATTCATACATTTTGTGATAAGGGAGCGTTCACATATTATGTCAACACTT
The DNA here is from genome assembly GCF_034508935.2 of Berghia stephanieae. Classification (NCBI taxonomy): domain Eukaryota; kingdom Metazoa; phylum Mollusca; class Gastropoda; order Nudibranchia; family Aeolidiidae; genus Berghia; species Berghia stephanieae. Next base: position 23,716,408 of record NC_088371.1, read on the forward strand.
TGGGGGGGGGGGGGGGGGGGGGGGTCTGCCAAATGTTGACAAGTGTTGACATGGGAGAGGGGGGGGGGGGGGTGTTCATACCCAAGATTATGTCATCAAAAATTTGGTTATACAAATAGAATAAAAACACACCCAAGAAAAACACTGTAAAAGTTGAAGCGGATTAGTAACATATATATGTTATTATTCGGATAGGACATCAGTCTTCACAAATTACTTTTTACCAGATCAGGTGATCCACCTACACCTATTCACTGCTGGGTGGACAGGGGGCCCCCGAAAAAAAATGTGGCTGCGATGGGAATCAACTTGAGTTGTCAGGTCTTCAGCCACGCTCTAACAACTGAACTACCCTAAACATGTCTACATCTTCAAAATGGACTTTTTTTTTTTGTTAACATCGTGTAATGCTGGCTACCAGTATTGAACAGAGACAAAGAGGTATATATCAAATTTCACACCTTTTGGCACTCAGTTGTTTTTACCTCTTTTCCTCTGTTCAATAGCCACCATCACAGGACTTACACGAAAAATAGTCCATTTTGATGATGTCATCATATGGGGGGGGGGGGGGGGGTCTAAAAATGCCAATTTTTTGTTGACATAATATGTGAACGCTCCCTAAAAGTGCATTTTAAAAGTGAAACTGTATCAATATGGTAACAGATTTTAAGAAGATAATCGCTAGAATTCTTACACAAAGATTAAATAAGGACATTAGGTCTGCAAGATCAGGCATCTTTAAGTCTTTGAACACTAGTTTCTTTCTTCTCAATAAGGTACAGTCTATAACATTACCTTTAGATTGTGTACTCTGTGTCCGAATCACTATCTTCTGCACTGTCAGAATCACTGATATCCTCACTGTCCCAATCACGGTCTTCTTCCCTGTCATCACCTTGTCCATCAGATAAACTGTCATTTTCTTCTTCATTATTGATATCACTAGGGACTATATCTGATAATTCATCTGGCAGGAAAGAACCACTGTGCCACTTGATATCTAGGATACCCGAACCATCACTGATCCATCCACTACTGTCAACACTTGGGAGGTTGGGTACTTGAAGTGATGCTCTTCTTCAAATCAAAGTCTGGAAGTTTGCCCTGCTTATATGGAGTACAAGAACATTCCTACATGGAGACAGCTTAGAAAGGTCTAGACCGCTTCTACATGAAAGAAGGTTTCCTTTGCTGCTGAATGTCTCGCTAACTTTTTCAAATCTTACTTCGTCAACGCTTTTAGTAAAAGCTTTTCCATACAATCGGCAAACAAATGCCTCAAGTTTTAGAATGTCACCTTCTGATGCATTTTGTGTCGTTCCAAAACATGAGAATAGCTTGATCAAATCTTCATCTATCAGCAGAAGTTTCAAGTTTCAGGGCTTTGACCTTTCCTCTCCCTGCGAAAGAGCTTGTGGTATCACATCCTGTGAAAGCATGAAGACCCAAAAGGGCATCTCTAAGGGGTTTGGACATAAATCTTACCATCTTGGTTTTATTGATCTGGCGTCTATTGTTTCCAGTTCCAGTCTGAAAAATATTTTCAATGACTCATAAAACAGCTTTAAAAAAAAAAGATGTAAAAACCAACTACAACGTTTCGGGCTCAAAACCTTTCTTCAGCCAACAATGAAAACAAAAATACACTACTTAAATGACCAGATCGACGATATAGAAATATTTGGTGCGTCCTCTCTGTAGCAAATTAGTATCACTTTGCCTACTACTCAGCAGTGAATGGGTAGCTGGAACTCCAATGGAATCTTTACAATTTACAACGCCAATATTGTCTGGCCAGAATCAGAAAGATTCGTTGACTTCAGGGATGTAAATCTTTCTGAATTTTTCTGAATCTTCAGTTGTTTCCTATTTGAACAGATTCCTTTTTGTCTTACTTTTTCTTGGGTGCTTTAATTGTAATTCGAGAACTTTTTACTATCCTATTTTCTTCCTTTTTACTGGCGCTGATATGACCTTAATGTGTTGCAAGCGCCGTAAAACCCTTCATCATATCTTGTCGCGCCAGTGAGTCAGCCAGTCCCGGGCAGTCTGGTTGCATTCCCTCAGGTCAGCATTGGTGCAGTGAGGTCCCAGCGAGCATTCAGACAGGATGTGGTCCATGGTCTGTCTGGGGTGACCGCATGGGCATTCAGTGCCCGGTGAGATTTTCCATTTAAAGAGGTTGGTGGCGGTGTTTCCCACCTTTGCTCTAGCTCTGTTCAACGCCACCCATTCTTTTCTATTGAGGTCTGTGCCTGCTGGGAGCTTTTCTGTTGGGGGCTGGAGGGCATCGTTTGCTGTCTTGTCCCATTCTACCCATTTGTCCAGGCGGAAGAGTGCTGAGTGGTCTGGGTGAAGGCTCTCTACTGTGAGGAAGCTTTTCCTTGATTTGAGCCTGCTTTTGGGGCAATTGTGTTCATGAAGGGGGTGTCTCTGGTCCATTTCCTGTTTGTATTGTCTAAAAATGCCAATTTTTTGTTGACATAATATGTGAACGCTCCCTAAAAGTGCATTTTAAAAGTGAAACTGTATCAATATGGTAACAGATTTTAAGAAGATAATCGCTAAAATTCTTACACAAAGATTAAATAAGGACATTAGGTCTGCAAGATCAGGCATCTTTAAGTCTTTGAACACTAGTTTCTTTCTTCTCAATAAGGTACAGTCTATAACATTACCTTTAGATTGTGTACTCTGTGTCCGAATCACTATCTTCTGCACTGTCAGAATCACTGATATCCTCACTGTCCCAATCACGGTCTTCTTCCCTGTCATCACCTTGTCCATCAGATAAACTGTCATTTTCTTCTTCATTATTGATATCACTAGGGACTATATCTGATAATTCATCTGGCAGGAAAGAACCAACTGTGCCACTTGATATCTAGGATACCCGAACCATCACTGATCCATCCACTACTGTCAACACTTGGGAGGTTGGGTACTTGAAGTGATGCTCTTCTTCAAATCAAAGTCTGGAAGTTTGCCCTGCTTATATGGAGTACAAGAACATTCCTACATGGAGACAGCTTAGAAAGGTCTAGACCGCTTCTACATGAAAGAAGGTTTCCTTTGCTGCTGAATGTCTCGCTAACTTTTCAAATCTTACTTCGTCAACGCTTTTAGTAAAAGCTTTTCCATACAATCGGCAAACAAATGCCTCAAGTTTTAGAATGTCACCTTCTGATGCATTTTGTGTCGTTCCAAAACATGAGAATAGCTTGATCAAATCTTCATCTATCAGCAGAAGTTTCAAGTTTCAGGGCTTTGACCTTTCCTCTCCCTGCGAAAGAGCTTGTGGTATCACATCCTGTGAAAGCATGAAGACCCAAAAGGGCATCTCTAAGGGGTTTGGACATAAATCTTACCATCTTGGTTTTATTGATCTGGCGTCTATTGTTTCCAGTTCCAGTCTGAAAATATTTTCAATGACTCATAAAACAGCTTTAAAAAAAAAAGATGTAAAAACCAACTACAACGTTTCGGGCTCAAAACCTTTCTTCAGCCAACAATGAAAAACAAAAATACACTACTTAAATGACCAGATCGACGATATAGAAATATTTGGTGCATCCTCTCTGTAGCAAATTAGTATCACTTTGCCTACTACTCAGCAGTGAATGGGTAGCTGGAACTCCAATGGAATCTTTACAATTTACAACGCCAATATTGTCTGGCCAGAATCAGAAAGATTCGTTGACTTCAGGGATGTAAATCTTTCTGAATTTTTCTGAATCTTCAGTTGTTTCCTATTTGAACAGATTCCTTTTTGTCTTACTTTTTCTTGGGTGCTTTAATTGTAATTCGAGAACTTTTTACTATCCTATTTTCTTCCTTTTTACTGGCGCTGATATGACCTTAATGTGTTGCAAGCGCCGTAAAACCCTTCATCATATCTTGTCGCGCCAGTGAGTCAGCCAGTCCCGGGCAGTCTGGTTGCATTCCCTCAGGTCAGCATTGGTGCAGTGAGGTCCCAGCGAGCATTCAGACAGGATGTGGTCCATGGTCTGTCTGGGGTGACCGCATGGGCATTCAGTGCCCGGTGAGATTTTCCATTTAAAGAGGTTGGTGGCGGTGTTTCCCACCTTTGCTCTAGCTCTGTTCAACGCCACCCATTCTTTTCTATTGAGGTCTGTGCCTGCTGGGAGCTTTTCTGTTGGGGGCTGGAGGGCATCGTTTGCTGTCTTGTCCCATTCTACCCATTTGTCCAGGCGGAAGAGTGCTGAGTGGTCTGGGTGAAGGCTCTCTACTGTGAGGAAGCTTTTCCTTGATTTGAGCCTGCTTTTGGGGCAATTGTGTTCATGAAGGGGGTGTCTCTGGTCCATTTCCTGTTTGTATTTTTGTATTTGGGCATGAGTTTCCCTCCGGATGTGTGGTGGGGGGCTATTCCTGCTGCCCGGTAGACCAGTGGTAATGGTGTTGCTCTCAGCTGGCCCGTTATGATCCGGCAGGCGTTGTTGAGCTCAGGGTCTAGCTTGGAGGCATGGCATGATCGGGCCCATACAGCTGAGCAGTACTCCGCAGTTGAGTAGCTGAGGGCCAATGCTGTGGTCCTTAGAGTTTTAGGGTCAGTTCCCCAGTTCATGTTTGCCAGCTTTCCAAGGAGGGCATTACGCGTGGACACTTTTGCCTTGGTCTTCCTCACGTGTTCTCTGAAGGACAGAGTCCGATCAAGCGTCACTCCGAGGTACACTGGGTGGTAGTTGTACTCTAATGTCTGGCCATTCCACTTGATGTTAAGTTTTTTGTGGGCTTGGTGGTTGTTGAGGTGAAATGCACACACTTGTGTTTTCCCTGGGTTGGCTTTCAGCGAGTTTTTAGTGTAGTACTTTGTAAGGGTGTCTAGGGCATTTGTCAGTCTGCTCTCGATTGGTTGGAAGGACACATCCTGTGTTGCGAGGCATAGGTCATCAGCATATATGAATCGGCGGATATTTGAGAACTCAGGCTGATCATTTGTATATATGTTGAAAAGTGTTGGAGCCAGCACTGATCCTTGGGGAAGACCATTCTTCTGGGTGCGCCACCTGCTCTTCCGGCCATCCATTTCAACAAAGAAGCGCCTGTTTTCGAGAAGTGACTGGATAATATTTACAATTTTCTTATTCTTTATCATTTTAGCCACTTTGAGGAGTAGGATCTTGTGATTCACTGTGTCATAGGCTGCAGTGAGGTCGACGAAGACTGTGCCAGTGACCTGTTTTGTCTCAAACCCATCTTCTATGAATTGTGTAAGGTTTAGAAGTTGACCACATGTTGACCGTCCTGGTCGGAATCCAGCCTGGTCTGGAGACAGTTGTTCGTCTAGACTGGGTGACATGCTGGACATAACCATTCGCTCAAATAGCTTGTATGCGATGCACAGGAGGGAGATCGGGCGATAGCTTTTCTTGGATTTTGGATCTTTCCCCGGTTTCAGTAGGGCGACTACTCTTGCTTTCCTCCATGCACTTGGCAGTCTGTTTGTCCTTGCGCATACATTGAAGAGGTCCAATAGCCAGGATAGGGTTCTCGGGCCAAAGTGTTGAAACATCTCAGTTGTGATTCCATCCAGTCCAGATGCTTTTCCTGCCTTCAGATGCGACAAGGCCTCTAGTAGCTCCTCCAGGGTAAAAGAGTCAAGATGATCTTCACTATCCTTGAGGGCTTTGTCCATTTCACGTTTCAGGGCTTTTAGTTGGCCTCGTGCTTTCTTGGCTGGTTTCCCATTCAGTAGAAGCTGATGTGCTACTTGGTCAGGTGTTACTGCAGCCACTCTTGTCTGGGTATTTTTGTCATTATTCAGTTTTGAAATTGTAGTCCAGGCCTTTTTGCTGTTTAGGGTCATATTGGTGGAGGTTATTAATTCCTTCCATCTTTCTGATCTTTCATCGGCTATCATTGATGTGAGTTCTTCACCCAGTTCTAGGGTTTCTTCACTGAAAGGATCCACCTTGTATGATTCAATGTATCTTTCATATAGTTTCTTGCTTTCATCTTGGAGACATGGAATATAACTTTTTCGGCATCCTCTGGGGATGTTTTTCTTTGCAACTTTCCATATGAGTGTTCTAAAGTCGTCGTATCTCTGTGGGTCACTTTTTATATTGGTGATCTCATTGTCTAAATCTTTAGTAAAGTTTTCCCAATTTGCTTTTCTAAAATTGAATCGTGGTATCGCATTTGATTCGAGGGCTTTAACAGCTGGTTTGATGCTGATGGTAATAGGCCTGTGTTGAGATTTCGGTATAGGCTCACCTACAGTCCTTTCAAAGTTTGAGAAGTGTTGAGAGGATATGAATGCCAGGTCCGGATTGTAACCTTTCTTCCACCGGGCACTCATAAAGGTTTTCTTGTCTTTGGGGTTATGGAGGATTGTGAGGTCATTGCCGGCTGCCCATTCCTCAACAGCATATCCGTCAAGGTTATTTTGCTCATATCCCCATATAGTGTTATGGCTGTTAAAATCTCCAATGATCAGGGTTGGTTTTCTATTGGATAGGTTCATTTGGGGCCACTTGAATGGGGTTAATGGAGGTTTGTACACAGACAGTAAAACCCTTAAAAACAAACAAACATTGTCAGAGCGGGCTTGGTGTAGATATAATAACAAATCCCATGATTAGATTGGCCAAAAATATACATGTTAATGTTAATGTAATACTCTACAACAGTCGTAACGTCACTTCCTTCCTAATGACGCATGGTAACTTAGTAACACTGGCTCTAAACTATCGGAACAATGGCGGACGCCGTATGAAATATTTCTCCAGCGAGCATAAAAGCGTATTCAGAGGGAAAAAAAACCCCCATAAATTTGATCGTGTTTCGACTTTTACACATTCTGATCACAAGGCATATGAAAAGTTCTCGCCAGCATGAAGAATAAAAAGTAATGATTTTCTTTGTTTAGAACAAAGATGGCGGGCGGCGTGACATCAGACTACGGAATCCAATTGTAATGACTCGAATCAGAAGATAAACAAGGGACGTTACTCGCGCTGAAACCTTATACTCAATCATATAAACGAGTCGTCTCCTTTATCGTCAAACTGGGATAACTTCGTTACTTTGTTTTTGATAGAATGAAGATGATGTCACTGGTCACGCAGGTCTTTGTATTGTTATTGTTTTGTTGTTGTTTTTTTTTTGTTGTGTTTTGTTTTTTGTTTTTTTGCCATCCGCGTTTATGACTATGCATTTCTCACTAAACTGTTTAACCTGACTATAAACGCTCAAGAATCTACATAGTTTTATGTGTTGGTCCGTTATATTTCCGGATTGAAACGTTGTGAGTTTCTTAGTCTTAGTTTAGCCAAGCGCATAGTATTAATAGTATATTTATATATATATATATTGAGGGGAGAAAGTTTTGACGGAGTTTGGCACATTTTCCGTTTTGTTGCATTGAATTCATTTCCCTTATTGACTTATTGTTAGTGTTTTTGTATCGAATGAATTTAACGGGAGACATTCCGAACGCTCCTACACCCCCAGTATTCTTTCTTCTTCTTCTTCTTCTTCGTTACCGTCACGTCACATGGTCAGTCCGGTCTGGTGAATGAAGCCCACAGTGGTCCTGAGGTCGTCCTCACTGTATTTTTACCGTTGATCTTTTGTCAGGCGTTTATTTATTCGATTTGTCATCATATAGAAGCATTTTAAAAACTCTAGAACAAACCTTGATAGATTTGAGAAAGTTTAAAATTTCCTAATTTGACCATTGTTTGATTCTCGGCCGTCATTTTGATTTGTGAAGTATTGAAAGCTAGTCCGAGTGCTCGAGATCGGAGGATTTTATATTTTTCTATTAGGGTTAGTCATAAGTCTTAGAAAAGGTGCTAGGGTGTTTGTTTTTCCTATTACTATTAGGGTTAGTTAAAGGTACTAGGTTTTATTTTTTCTTGGGGTTAGTTGGTTGAGGGAATATTATTTGAGTTGTGTCCAGTTGTAGTAGCTTTCGGAAGGCCTCATCGCGTCTAATCGTCCGTAGTTTTCATTTTGTTAAAAATTGTAAGTCGGTTTGGATTAATTCAATCCTTCGAGGGGGCGGGGATATACACTCCTCTAAACTAGGTGAGAAGTTGCCAGGCTTCTCTTCACCAGAAAGGGAGACAATGGGTGGTAATGGAAGCGAATCGGCTTCGGTCGAGGACCTGCCTCACGGCAAAGTCGCTTCGTCAGTGGAGACTTTTCACTTGTCCAACATATACCCGATGTGGGATGGAACCCGAAACCGCAGAACATCTAGTTGAACGGTGTCTTGTTACGAAGTTTCCGGGGGGGGGGGGGGTTTGCGGCGGTGGAAGAATTTGCTGATTGGGTCGATCGTCATAATAACATAATAATAGTGTGGGCACCTTAGAAGCTGCTATTCTATTGGAGCTAGGTCGCCAGTTTATGGTTTATTTTACAACTGATAGAAATGAGAGTACGATTTTTATCTTAGTATTATACATACTTTATATATATTGTGATGCATTGTAAGAACCCGAGGTATTAATATGTTACTGTTGCAAGTTGGTTCCTTGAAATTGTAGTGATGCCTTACCCCCACTCTTCCCGTTTTACTTCTGATGCCCGTCATTCATATGTTTTAAAAGACTTTACATTTATTTTGTCTTTTCAGACGGTAGATCATCATTTTGGATCACTTGTTGGGTCATTTCCACCACTTTTAGTTAACTAAACAATCAGGTATGTATTCTAATTTCAAGCCAAGCTAGTGTCGTCTGGCGGTCAGACTTTTGTGAATCAATCCGTCCCCGCGGTTTTTTTGCCATTTCAAACGCCAAAATTTGCCATAAAAATGGTAAAATTTGCCATCAAAATAACCAAATTTGCCCAAAAATTTCCGCTAGTTTTACAAAAATCAAACAATTAAAACAAAATGTACGGTAAAAAATGTACACAAATAGGGCATTTTGTAGAATATTGATGTCACAACATGTCAACATGAATTTATTTACATTTTGAATGGTTTGATATAATAATAATAATAATAATAATAATAATAATAATAATAATAATAATAATAATAGCCATAGTAAGTAGGTTAGAAAAAAAGAAGGAAGTAATCAAAATATTTTTTAACTATTTAGCTTCTTAAAATTTGGGAAATCAAAGTGAACAACTGCATAAAAAATTCATAATTTGAAAAACTAATTAAGGAGAGGAAAAAAATAACTATTCACAAGGAAAGAGAAGCAAAATCCATTTTCCAATGGGGGCACATTAAATTTGTATTCTCTACTGTTTACTATCCAATTTTGAGCATTATTATTAGGGTGAAATTTGCGGCCGCGAAAAACTGCGGGGACAGATCAATGTCCTATTTTATTTTATTATTTTATAAAGCAGTTATTGAAAGTGTCTTGTCATTTTGTATAAACAGTAACAGTAACAGCGTGGGGAGGCAATTGCTTAGCAGCGGAAAGGAACAAAATAAATTCAAATATTTAAAAAAACCCATTGAATTTAAATGCTATCTACAAAATGATGTTGACGATGTAGAGCTTTTATACGAGAAATTGTGTGTTAGTGGTAACTAAAATTGTAAATGACCAGCATCATCCACTAAGAACCATCAGTTATTTTGTCAGGAAGGAGTGGTCGCCTAATTAGTCAATTAACTGAAATCAGTCAATTCGTAAAATTCAAATATATTTAAAAAGGAAATAAAGAAAGAATTCATGAATCGTAGTCGAATGACCATGAAGTAATTAGGAATGTTCCACAGCGATATGCATAGCTCAAGGGCCGTTTATATTTACGATGGATATTATATTGCCAAGGCTAAGCTTCTTAGAATTGCCGTGCCTGAACACACCCCAGTGTATTTTCACACAGCCTTCGTGAAATTATCTTTTCACTTTCCAAACCTGTCGTAATCCCAATGGTAGCCAATTTTAACTGAGCCGCCGAGCGATAAATTTCACTGTTTCGTCTAAGCCAAAATTGACATGGTAGAACCTAAAAGTATGAATAAGTTTAATGCGAAAGCCGGAAGTGCGTTATGAAGACACCTTCAAATCGAAAGTTATATCACTGATTGCCTCACGTTGTAAACAAACTGGTTGACCGTTTCCTCACTGATGTGGGTACCTAATTATAAAGAAGAAACAATTGTAAGTAGCCTAATTAATTCCCACGTAAATTAGTTTTCTGCCATTGTTTTGCTCAAGTGAGCCTGCTGTTTACTATTCATCTCGATTCTTTGGATTTTTCTGATACGATACGAAGAGTTTCAGTGAGGTTCAGTTTCAGTCTCAGGCAATTTTTAATAGAGCTCATTTACAGCTCTACTTTCTATATTTTAACCAAAAAAAGAGAGACACAGAAAAATTTTTCTGTTGTCCAGTATTAGGCTTTATAACAACAAGCAATGATAATTTTATATAATTATTTCTCTTTTTACTTTCAAATAATGTAAATATTAATTTATTTGTTTGGCAATCTTTTCAATTTTCAATGTAGTGACAGTTAACTATTTCCTGTGTTGAAATTATTCATCTAAAGCGCGGTCTGTGGTGGTGGAACTGTTTCTTGTTTATATCCATCATATTTCCATTATCTTTTTATCTTATAATCTTATTGTACGTCTGTACAAAAAAATAATCCTTTTTGGGATGCAATAAAGTATAAAGTATTATTTTAGTATTATCATTACGAAGTGGTTATTCAGTATCTGATACTGAATAGTGCTTTGCCACTATTCAGTATCCACAAGGAACTCTTTTTTATAGCGCGACAATCTCGGTTGAATGTAAATAAACTGCTGACCTACTTCCAGATTGAACACGTGCAGTAACTGACAGCCCGATTCAAAGCTGTAAAAATATTTTGATCGTAAATTTTTAATTTCTGCTATTGTGCAATTAACATAGTTCAAAATATCAAAGTAAGAGGGCATTCAAATACATTTTTGAATGTCTAAATAGACATGATTAAATGTCACTGAATGTTCAGTGACACCATGGCTTGGTGGATATAAGCTGTTTGACTCTGAGCTTAAGGTTCGAGAGTTCAAATCCCGGTAGGGATAAATTTATTTTTTTTCCTCCCAATATTTTTAAACTGTCTATTGATATTTTTTAAACGTTTGTTTTAATAATTTTATTTGCTTGTAATATGCTTTAATGTTGATATTATACTATTGTTCTTTTATTATTATTATTATTATTATATTATTATATATTATTATTATTATTATTTATTATTATTATTATTATTATTATTATTATTATTTTTATTATTATTATATTATTATTATTATTATTATTATTATTATTATTATTATTATTTTATTTATTATATTATTATTATTATTATTTATATTATTATTATTTCTATTATTACTATTATTGTTATTGTTGTTGTTGTAATCGTCATCATCATCATTATTATGATTATTATTTTTTTTA
>NC_088371.1:23732812-23735312 GCF_034508935.2 Berghia stephanieae
TCGGAGAAGGCTTTTTACTCACATTCTCTCACTGTACTCAGGTGTAAAATGAGTATCTGGCTGTCAACAGCGTTGTCTCTGTCTGAAAAAGATTGTAATATTGCCTAACAGGCGTCATGTACAGTCCTACATGTTAAATTTGCTGTTGGCCAGGGCCCACTTTGTAAAGCGAACTTTGAGCACGTTTAGTGGATATTGCACTTTATAAAAGCTCAATAATAATAATAATAATAATAATCTATTCTTTTTCCCCCACTTTATTTTCTGGTCTACCTTTACTCCATCCAATAGCAGTCATCATGAGTTGGCAAGGATACGTGGACAACATAATGGCCAAAGGTGCCAACCAATGCGGTCTCTACACAAAAGAAGGTGCACAATGTGCCCAGTCCCCAGATTTCAACATGCCCCACACGGAAATCCTGGCCCTCAAGCAAGTCTTGGATGGTGGTAGCCCGAATGATATTAAAATAAACCAAAACCCCTGCACCTTGATTAATGTGGACACAGACGGCGGCTTCCTCCAGGTCAAGACCAAACAAAAAGTTTTAAATGATGCTAAAGTGTTTTATCAAGTTTCAACGACCAATACATTAATTGTTGTTTGTGGTAAGACGGGGGCTGGAGAACGTGATGCTTATGGCATTGCTCACTCCATTTGTGCATATCTAAAAGAATCAAATTATTAGACCAGATCAGTTTTTCTTTTGTAAGCTATGATCAGAGAGCTTCTCTCCCATTTTCTACTGCTGTTGTTTCTTCTTCATCTTCTTCTGCCCCCTCCTACTCAACTGTCTACCGATTTTCAGATTTATCTCTCTTGATTACTGCGTTTATTCATTTGAAATGAGTTGCGTTTTGGTTTCAGACTCTGAAAATAATTTTCACCTTACTTTATATAACTGTTGCCTTACTCTTATAGTCCTCTTATAAAAACACATTTCTTTAGGATAGCTTTCAGTTCTTCAACTGTTTTATCAGAAATTTTTTATTGGTTTGTTTTTTAAAATTCTATTTCTTTTCTGTGGGAATTTTTAAGTTACCTTGAATTATTTCTTCATATGATTTATTATTATTATTATTGTATTAATGCTACTGTTATTTTTGTTAATATTATTATTATCACTATCATCAATTACTTTTTTTTAAAATGCAAGCATAGGCGATATAATTCCATTTCTCTTTGTGGAGTGAGAAATTGTTAAGAAACGAAAATTTGTGATGCTTTACTGAGGTTGAAAAGGCCTGGAAGTCGGGTTGCTTTAGAATCATTTGTTGTATGACGGATACAATGGGACGCTACATCAGATAGACAGGAAATTTTGTTGTCTATGCATCTTTTGGTACTGTTCACTTTTTGTCAACTGTGCAATGTGGGGATTCGAAGAAATTTATTTGTCATTTATCTATAGTTTTTGTTTTTGTGTGCAGGTTAAAAAATTTTGCAGACTCTTTTTTACCCTTGTTTGAATTTGAAGCCTAAATGTTGATAATAAGATAACAAGAATGAAATTTTGTAATTATTTTTGCGGTTATTTCTTCAATCAAATGCATTCTGTTCAACCATCCTGTCTTGAATACTCAGGGATCAGAAAAATTAAATCATATATTTTGATCAAATTATTTTTTTGTAAATGAAATCTGTTTCAAAGTTTGAGTAATTGCTAGTTCAAAATTTCCATTTTCTTCGTCTCCAGTATAATTTTTTATTTTGCCCAGATTATGCATTCCTTCAATGTTTAAGTTCTGTAGACCTAAGGCATTGACCTTTTTATCATTTTAGGCTTGACTGGTCTCGGAAACCATTTTCTCGGGTGACATTTTGTTTACTTCAGGTTATTTTGATTCTGTTATTGATTTGAGAGAAGACAAACATGTCATGGCAATTTGTCGGAGGGAGCTTTACCTTGTCTGTTGTTCAGTTGTGTTAAGGTTCTATCTAATTCGACCGATTATTTATTTTCGTTTTGCACCAGGAATTGTTCTCGTTTGTTCCTTATTGTTTGTCTTTACTTTATTTTTCCACAATTTCAGTGTCAAAGCATAGAAATTGCTGCTGATTTCTGCTTATGGCATGGTCTTGATATATAGTCATATGTACACCATATTATACCCCTCCCTCCACCCTCCTTATACAATTTGTCTTCCCTATTTGATATCAATAAATAAAACCTCTGGGATGATTTTTTTTGTTTGTTTTTCCACACTATGTATTCAATGATATACATTAGTAACATGCAGTGGGTGGAACCATGTTCACTTTATTTTTTTATTATTTTTTTTCCTGGGTGCTGAAATGACTCGAGTGTTTCAAGCGCTGTAAAGCTCCCCAGAAATAGACAAACATTAATAATCTTGTATTTAGTTTTAACGTTCCAGAGGCTGTTTCAGTCGATGATGATAACGCTACAGAACAAAAGTGTACATTGGTCAGTCATCAATTAATCTGTCCATTGATTGATTCATTCCTTCGTAATGACTACTGTTTTTTATTGAAAGG
>NC_088371.1:23740312-23787812 GCF_034508935.2 Berghia stephanieae
AATAAGCTTTATATATTTTAAACAATGGTTACAAGAAAAAATACGATTTTTCTCAATAATTCTGTATTCAAACAACTTTGTATGCAAATGTTGTATTCCAGATGTGTAATTTGGCTTATCACCACTCAATGTGGTAACTCAATAGATATTACTAATACTAACTTGTGTCTATGTACGCAGTGATACAGACCTGCCAAGCATTCGACTTATTGTATTAGTATTATAGTGGGATGGCAGAATACCATTTCGAAAGGGATTTGTGCTGCGTTGTAGGTTAACAAATCATCCCCATCGACGTGTAGAAATACGCAGGTCTGACATCCGAACCCACTTTTCAGCCTAGATTAACATTGTTGTATAATGGACAGTATTTTGCGTCTTTTTTTTTTAGATTTCCATTACAACAATGAGCCAATAAGGAAATGGGTTATCAGACCTGAAAATAAGTGCACGTCGATCCACATCAATTTAAAAACCATCACCATCACAGACAATAATCACTACCACAAGCACTTTTACAACAGCCTCATTACCATCAGAATCGATTCCACCATCATTTGCACAATATCATACGTATCAGCACCCCCATCAACATCACTACCACAGCATTATACCTACCATTACCATGGTCATATCAACTATTGCCACCACTAGCAAAAGCATAACTATCATGTCAGCCACCACCACTCCAGAAAACAATCATTTTAAATACCAATATCACAGGCGTACACCATAGCGTCACCATTGCCTTCAATGTTATCACTTCAGCTTCTTGATCATTGACACCACCACTACAAGTAAATTATGGTCGTTATCGTCCCCACCACATTATTCTTATTATCACTATCAACATCACCAATGCATCAGCTTTGTAACTACCACCACCACCACCACCATCATCATCATTTCAATCAGGGATCATCATTTCAATCACGACCATCACAAAAACAACAAAATTAACAGCATCATCACTGCTACCACCACCACTAGCACTACTAACTACTATCACCACAACATCGACTACCACCACCAGGGCCCAATTTTATGTAAGCAGACTAGATTTAGTTATTTACTAGTCTAGTAAATGATTTGCTAGCCTTAAGCCGAGGCGGAACAGGTGACTAAAAAGTGGGATTTCATGAACGTTTTCTAGTCTCTGACTAGCGAGGCTCTTGCCGAGAAGTGGGCGTTGTTAGGACAGTGCCTAATTCAGCTATTTTGTGCTTGTAACATCAAGCTCTCTAGTACACAATGGCAAGTAAGACACCAGCCTTGATATTTTCAACGCAAAAGATTTCCAAAGAAGAAATTAGCAACACCTCCGTTCCGTTTCATAATTGAACTTACTTTTGCCGTGATTAATGAAATCACGTGATATTGACTGTCGACTGATCAGACAACAATGATGCCCATGGTCGACTGTCAATTATAAATTTAGGCCAATGAAAGTGTCAGTGAAAATCAAACAAATTGAACTTTAAAAAAAAAAAAAACAACAAAAAACAACGGAAAATGTGTTCTGACGAATCACATTATTTCAGTCAGTGTCATGCCAACAGAATAATTTTTGTCTCCACTATAATTTCTAGTCGTTTGTTTTTTTTTGTTTTGTTTTATGTTTGTTTGTTTTTGTTTTTTTTTTTGGTTGTTCTTTGAAGCGAACCCTTCCACTTTGAGTTTCCGTTCATTTGCAACCTGCTAACCGATTAGATTCCGGGTTTTTTCCCTAGTTTTTACTCACAAAAAAATTGTACTTTCGAAGGTCTAGCATATCTTACATTTTTTAAAAAGTAGTGACGACAATACCAGCAGGACACCTTTTGCCTCTGTCATTCGTAACCGAAGTATTTTCCTTCCGAATCGAAGCTCTCTCTTTCTAAAAATAGTTTATCGACGATATTACGTATCCTCGTAACTAGTCTCAGACTAAGCTTAAAGTCCGGCCTCAGCAATAAATGACTAAAACTTAATCAAACTTAGTCTGAAGGTGACGTGATTTTAGTCTGGGAAATATTTGGTCAGCTCACATGTAATTCCATTTTTTCAAGTCCTTGGCTAAAATCAAAGACTAAGCGCTAGTCCACGTTCATAAAAACGGGCCCAGAGCGTCATTATCGCCATCATCACCATAACAAGTAACAAGGTCACCACCATCACAGAATTTTTTTAATTGCAAACTTCCGAATATTTTTTTTTATTCGTTGAAGTTGGCAGTTCTAAAATTTACAGACGGCTTAGACTTACGTACGAATAATTTTTGCGAAGGGGAATAACGGATACGATGTGACCCATTTATTATTGAAAAACTCAATGCTGCTATTTGATGTTTTTTCAATTTGTTTTTCTCCGTCCCGCCATAGGTTAAAAAAAAAAAAAAAGAAAGAAAAGAAGATATCGTATAGACCGTAGACTATACAGCTTGGGTAAGAAAGGGGGGGGGGGGGTTTGTTTGTTTTGTTTTTAAGGGTTTTACGGCGCTTGCAACACATTTAGGTTATATCAGCGCCAGTAAAAAGGATAGTAAAAAGTTCTAGAATTACAATTAAAGCACCCAAGAGAAAGGAAGACAAAGGGGAACTGGGAACAAATAGGGATCAGATGCAGATTCCAAGACCAAACCATCAATGTACTTAGTTTGAGATCACCTAATAAGTCTCATCCGGACACAAGCACAAAATCCAACAAAGAGGAATACACTCAAATGCTTACATTATACATTAAAAATAACAAGCATAATAATACATAACAGAGAGATGATTTACAAGGAAAAAAATATCATCTCCCAAAACAATAACTATGCATTTGACTGTTTCCCTCCCAGCTAGGACTCAGGCCAGCGCCAGGACAAAACCAAGTAATCTCTTTCCAAGACAAAGACAGAAAGCAAGTTGGAAAACAGATATAGGGGATAGAAGACACAGCAAGTACCTCCCTGCCCACTATGGGAGGTCAGAGGGGGGGGGGGGGGGGGGCGTTGACAAGACTTGATAATGAGCGTGAACTAAAACATCGTTAATCATTGTCACAGTCACAGGGGGAGAGCATTTAACGAACGGGGATGGGGTGCGTGGTTTCTGTAGATGCAGAGAGAGAGAGAGAGAGAGAGAGAGAGAGAGAGAGAGAGAGAGAGAGAGAGAGAGGGAGAGAGAGAGAGAGAGGGGGGGGGGGAAGGATAAAAGATTTTAACTTTGTAATATTTGTCACAGTAAAGATTGTTCACAATTATCTTATTAAATTTTATTTTATTAAGAACTGAATTCATCTCACTCCAGTTATATTTCGGTAGGCTTAGATAAACTTTATCTTCTAATATTAGATCGTCTTTCCTTTTATAGCCTTCCCTCGAATTAATTTCTAATTAGTGAATACTTTTCGTTCTACATTCTGTCACGTAGCCATTTATTATAAAAGCTGATAGGTCTAATATTCGACACTCACTTTCTCTCCACAATCTATGCCGGACGGCCAGTCACTCTATTCCTATATATATATTGTAAGATTTTTATCTTTTGGGACTTTGTAGATATTATATCTACACCATTAAGACGCCGGAGCTTTTAACTTTGATTGTATAATCTTCAAGGATCAAACCCAAGCCCGCTGTACTACACTATAACCCCTTACCAATTGCCTGGAAGTGGAATTTTACGAGTCCAATCCTGTTATCAGAGGAATAGATCATCCAAGCCCATCAACTGCCTGGAAACGTAAACTTATGAACCCGATATATTATCATAAGTTACGTAAAGTATTCATATCTCTATTTGTAACTACCACGATCACTGTTTATCTCTTTTAATTAAATTTCATCATTATTTTATTTCATTGTAAACAAATCGTTAATTGTTTTTCATTTATAGTAACTAGTAAATTCTGGGGCCTCATTCTACATATATCTTTATGCATAGTCGAGTAGCTCTTTACTCACTTGAGACCATGACATTTTGGAGGGGACACATATAAAGAATTGAATTTATTTAGTTACTTGTATCTATTTCATCTAACTTTAAAGTTTAAATTGTAAAATCTTAATTGCCCCACTTGATCATATTTTAATTGAACTCCCTATTTACAGGATTCATTTTTTTTTCTTTTTCATTTCTTCATTTAAATGGAATAGCAATTTATCCATTCATTCTTTCATTCAAATTGAATAGCATTTTATTGATTCATTCCTTCATTCATTTATTCATTTATAAATTATTCATTCATTCATTGTTCATTCATTTATTTATTTATTCATTCATTCATCCATTCATTCGTTTATTCACTCATTTATCCAATCATTCATACATTTATTCCTCCCTTCATTCTTTCATTCATACATTATCCATTCATTCATTCATCTATTCACTCAGTTTTTCATTCATTCATTCATTCCTTGTCCACTTTGTTATTATATCACTCATTTCATTTTGTTGTTTGCCTCATTCATGAATTGTTTTCAATATGTTTACATTCCATAACGATTCATTCACCTGTCATCCAATCACTCAGTGTTGTGAACACATTTTGTAACTATTGTAAATCTTACGATATTTTATTGTTTTGTATTTCAGACATCACTGTTAAACACTCTTCAATGCCTAATTACAATTGTTGAACAACCATTGAACAAGAGAGAGGTCCCAGCCACGAACTGAGTTGGTAAATATATCCTTCATTATTCTCTTTTACATGAGTTGGGCATCACATAGTAACTATAGACATCGTGATTAGTTTTGCATAGTGATTTGTTTTAAATGCATTTTTGGCATATTACTGTTACCGAAAACCACTTATATATTATGTTCTGAAAAGTGAGTCTTTAAAAACTAAATAATAATAAAAGGAGTCTACTAGCCGTCGTGTTATATTTAGTGATAGATAACTTGGGATTATTTTGGCATCCTATTATTGTTATCACACTCTAGTATATTAGCGTCATTGCGAATAATTGTACACAAACTAACGACGAGTCACACACATTGGTGATACATTTTTCGTAGTAACATAGTTTAAAGTACACGCGATTGACACATTGTTATTGACACAAGTCATAATAACTCCGCATTGTATTGACACATTGCTTTATAAGATATAACGATAAAAGGCATCAAATTCAACATACATAATAAGTTGAAATAAGAGAGAGAGATTTCTAAAAATAGAACAGTTCATTCCAGTAAGTGTAAATAAATAAAACAGTCAGTAACAGTATCCTGTCAATATAATATATATAAAACATCGTAACTAATTTATTGCAACATGGAAGCATATAAAAGATACTTAAGTCTCGCAAAGGACTTAGAAATACCCCAGGAAAGAATATTTTCATGGTGCGAAGAGAAAGTAAAAGAAGAAAAAGAACATGAAGAAAGAATTCGTAGAGAAGAAAATGAAGAAAGAATTCGTAGAGAAGAAAATGAAGAAAGAATTCGTAGAGAAGAAAATGAAGAAAGAATTCGTAGAGAAGAAAATGAAGAAAGAATTCGTAGAGAAGAACGAGAAGAAAGAGTCCAAGAAAGGGAACTAAAAAGACAAATAGCTTTAGCAGAAGAAGAAACCAAAAGGACCCAAATGATGCTGGAAATTGAAAAAACAAAAACAGGTCATGAAAGAAAACATAATAATAGTGATGAATTTTTCGTGAAACTTCCACGCATGCCAACATACGATGAACGCTCAGACTGTCTAGAATCCTTCTTACACCGATTCGAAGTTCAGGCTAAAGGTTATCGTTGGCCAGAAAGCAAATGGGCCACAGCCTTGATTAACTGCTTATCTGGAGAACCGCTAAAAGTTTTCTATACCTTAACAACTGAAGATGCAGATGATTATGGTAAAATTAAAGACGCTCTACTAAAAAGATTTAGATTAACGGAAGATGGTTACCAGGAAAGGTTTCACACTGCAAAACCGGAAAGTGGAGAAGACTTTAATACATTCGTGAACCGAATTACTCAATTTCTAAATCGGTGGCTTGAGTTGGCAAACGTAAAACAAGACGACTTTGCAGGCCTTTACTATCTCACGCTGAAGAATCGAATCTATCAAGCTTGCAACCCAGATTTAGTCGCATTCTTTAAAGAGAGAAAGCCAGAAAACTTGGACAAATTAAAAATCTACGCAGAAAACTTTAACAGCGCACATCCATTGACACCCCTTAGCAGAACATTGAAGGAACCATACTACGCTGCCGCTGCTCAGAGTCCAGGTACACCTAAAGTTCAGTACTCAAATAGAACGAGCCGATCAATCACTCGGAACACGCAAGTGAAACAGGAGGATCATAGTAACAAACCATGGAACAAACAGTTCAATAGAGACCATAGCCGACCCTATCAAAACAAAACAAGAAATAGCACTGACAATAATACTGAGTATAAGAAAACCAACAAACCTATAATTAAATGTCAATATTGTGGAATGAAAGGCCACACAGCAGACAAATGTTACAAAATCGTGGGATATCCGAAAGAAACTGCAAATGCATCACTCCAAACCAGTGTAAATAATCAGACACGAGTAATGTCAGGAGAAAATATAAATGTGTATTGCGTGAAAGGTATGTCACTTTTAACACAAACTCACAAATCAGGATCGCTATTTTTTTGTGAAGGCAAAGCTAATGGAACTGATTGCAAAATATTGAGAGACACAGGATGCAGTACAGTAGGAATAAAAGCATCTTTGATCAATGACGAAGACAAAACTGGAAAAACGGTACAATGCATCACATTCAGTGGCACAGTCGAAACCTTTGAAACAGCTAACGTGTACATAGAAACCCCATACTATACAGGAATAGTGGAATGCTGTATACTTCCCAACCCCGTCGCTGATGTTATTGTTGGCAATATAAAAGGTCTTAAAGACAACCCAACAGATGTAAAAGAATGGTCATTAACCAAGAAACAGCTTGTCTAGCAGAAACAAGAAAGATGACTAAGACAACAGAGAAGCCAATGACTATTTCTCTTGAACCACAACAATTTGACAGGAACACGTTCATTGAAGAACAGAAAAAGGACCCGACTTTAACATCATATTTCAATATCGCAAACAAAGGGACGAAATCAAAAGTTGAATACATCATTGAAAAAGATATTCTGTTCAGGTTACATAGGAAAAGAAACAAAATAGCTAAACAACTGGTCACGCCGAGTATTTACAGAAACAAAATCCTTGGAATAGCGCACGATTCAATAACTTCTGGACATCTTGGGAGCTCTTCCACATTGAAGAGAATATCCGAGAATTTCACATGGCCTGGAATTACTAAAGACGTCCGAGAATATGTGAAATCTTGTGACACATGCCAAAGAAGAGTCGCAAAAGGCAGAATACCGAGATTGCCATTAGAGACAACCCCAGTTATTGAAAAAGTTTTTCAAAAAGTTGCAATTGACATTATAGGCCCTTTAACAAAATCAGATAGAAACCATACACACATACTAACACTAGTCGATTACGCAACCAGGTGGCCAGAAGCGATAGCATTGAAATCAACTACATCGGATCACATAGCTGAAGCATTGATGACAATTTTTACTAGAATAGGCATACCAAATGAGATACTGTCGGACAATGGACCCCAATTTACATCACATATTATGCATGAAACCATGAAACTCATGGGAATCCAACACTCATTCACAACTCCCTACCACCCCCAAGCAAATGGTCTTTGTGAAAGATTTAATGGCACTCTAAAGAATATGTTAAGAAAAGTGTCAGCAGAAAAACCAGATGATTGGGACAGATACTTACCAGCAATCCTATTTGCATATAGAGAAATACCCCAAGAATCTACAGGCTACTCCCCATTTGAGTTGATGTATAGACGATCACCTCGCGGCCCGATCAATATAGTAGCCGACATTTGTAAAGGGAATGAGGAGGACAATAACGAAATTATGTTTGCTTACGAATATGTAAGAAACCTGAAAGACAGAATAGAGGACACATGTAAGCTAGCACAGGAATCCGTCACTAAAAAAGCAGAGAAATACAAGGAATACTCCGATCGAAAAAGCAAGTCAAGAAAATTTGAGATTGGTGACAAAGTACTAAAACTCTTACCCGATGACTCGAGTAAACTTTTAGCTACATGGAAAGGACCATTCAAAATAACAGCAGTAAAATCTAATGTTAATTACGAGATTCAAATTAACAACACAAC
Organism: Berghia stephanieae; assembly: GCF_034508935.2. Taxonomy (NCBI): domain Eukaryota; kingdom Metazoa; phylum Mollusca; class Gastropoda; order Nudibranchia; family Aeolidiidae; genus Berghia; species Berghia stephanieae. The sequence continues at coordinate 23,748,477 of NC_088371.1, forward strand.
AAAGACATTCCATGCAAATATGCTAAAAAAGTATTTTGATAGAGACACAGTGTCGCAACCTATGTTTACTAATATCGAAGCTTCAAATGCAGGATTAATCATACCATTGGTCATGGGACACAGACACCCGAGACAGAAAAACAAACAAAAATCGCACAATTGCAACCACCTAAGACAAAAAAAGAAGTACGCAAAGTACTTGGGCTCCTAAATTTTTACAGGAAATACATTTACAACTTCGCGCACATCGCGACACCGCTAACAAATCTGACAAAGAATGGGTCACCGAACAAAATTGTTTGGACAGAAGTGTGTCAGAATAGCTTTAACCAATTAAAGGCATTACTGTGTTCAGAACCAATTCTTAAATTACCCGACATATCAAAAGAATTTGTTGTAAGAACTGACGCGTCTGATAAGGGCATCGCAGGTGTACTATTACAGGAACATGAGGGAACTCTAATGCCTTGCTTATATGCAAGCAGAAAATTATTGGACAGAGAATCACGATACTCTGTAATAGAGCGTGAAGGACTGGCCATCGTCTTTGCTTTAAAGACATTCAGCAGATATCTACTGCTAAAAGAGTTTGTGGTCGAAACGGACCATAAACCACTCACGTACATAAGAAATAACAAAATGAATAATAGTAGAGTACTAAGGTGGAGTCTATTTTTGCAAAATTACACTTTCAGTATCTCTCACATACCAGGCTGTGAAAATATTCACGCCGACCTACTTTCTCGATTAGTATAAACACGTGAGAAGGGTATAACTTAACCTCCCATGCATACTGTTAGTTACCTCGCAAACTATGCCAAATCAGAACGCACAATTTCGATAATTTTATTTGTAAACATGATGACCCAACTTAAAAAAAATTTTTATTCTCTATTGTCTTCTGGCACTTTTCTATTCACTTCATATCTTGTTGTTACCAACATAAGTGCCTGCTCCACTCACTTTTCTGAATTAAAATTCACCCCATACACCGGAGCATACTCAATGTCTCAATCGTTTCTATGTTATATGTTTGTGTTGAGAATATTGGCTATTAAGCTTAACTGCTGGTCAAAATTATTCGCGATGGTGGTGTACGAACGAATCGGCGATCTCAAGAAGTGGGTGAGAGAGGGATCTAGTAATGACTTTGAGTTTGAAACGAATATTTTTGTGTTCGTGGATAGCTCACACGGTAGAGCCACGCTCTCACCTGCCAGGCGGAGTTGTCGTACCAATAAGGTCGCAGGTTCAAACCCCACCACCGCCGCGAAAAAAAATTTTTATTCTCTATTGTCTTCTGGCACTTTTCTATTCACTTCATATCTTGTTGTTAACTTAACCTCCCATGCATACTGTTAGTTACCTCGCAAACTATGCCAAATCAGAACGCACAATTTCGATAATTTTATTTGTAAACATGATGACCCAACTTAATGTAACATTGAGTATTGTTTGGATATATATACCATACCCATTCATGATTTGGGAAATCTTCTCTTTATCTATCATTGTTATGAATTTTCACTCATTTATGATTAATAATTGAAATGTCAATATTCCATTTACATTTTCATTCATTTCATTCAGTAAATTACCTTCATTTCATCGACTTAAATCATGCTTCATTACCATCACTATTGTTTATCACAATGATTTGTAATCACATTGCCATCATGTCGTTCATCACAATGATTTGTAATCACAATCTTTCGTTGTTATTGTCGCCCATTCATATACCTACGTTAATATAAACATTTCCATGTCGAGTTAATAAATAATTTACGAATAACGAAGTGGTTATTTGTACTACCACTACAAATAGCGAAAACTACCGCTTTTCACTATTTGTACTCCCAGAACTCTTATGTGTTTAAAGTTGCAAACCACCGCTCCTTTACCTCTTTGTAGCTACCTACTCCCAGCACTCTTATGCGTTTAAAGTTGCATTTGTGAGCTTTCAAGGACCAGCCGACCAGCCTCCACTTTTCGCGGTCTTTCTTTGAGAAATGTGAAGCAAAAAAAATGGCCCTCTCGGTAAACGAGACATTCTCATCTTTTCTCCAATTTGAAAACATTCGAAAATGAGAATAATGTACTTTTTATTAAAAAGTCAACAAAGAAGGTAAGTAAACTAGATACGACAATTTTTTTCCTTAATTAAGTGGCAACTCATTTCTCGTCATTCTCACTCTAACTCTATCAACTAAGAAGAGTACACCACCTCAAACATTTGTCAGTTCATATCTTTGCTTTTATGAGGTCTATTTTCATTTTGAAAAGTTCAAAGTGAACAACTAAATGACGCCGATTCAGTGGTGTATTTGGTCTATCTTCATGTGAATAAATATTTTATTATTGACTTTTCCAAAATTCCAATAGGTCATTCATTTGTATGTCGTGATCTATTTTTCCTTGATTTCAGCTGTCTCAGCTCTAAACTATACTTTTCTTTCTCAATAAATAATTCATTTTCTGTTTGCAATGTATTACAGAGATGTTGATTTACCACATGTAAAAATTTCAAAGTTGTATTTGAAGCTGTTTCTGAATTATACGTGATTATCCATTGGGATGCTGTGCTTTGGTCACATTTTTTCCTATTAAGCTATATATAGAGATTTTCCACCACATAAACGGTCATAACTTTTTAACCAGTTGAGACAGAGCGATAATTTTTCACTCTAATTTATGTTTCACTCCCCTTTATTTTTCTACGCTAAATTAATACCCATAGCCACTATTTTGAAAAATTCTTGCAAGTGCCTACTAAGAGGGTTGAACTTGAACCTGAACATGCTCCTTCTTCTTCTTCTACTAATAACTACAACTAGATAGGTACTACGCCTCTCCTGAATGATCGGAACCGTTTAAGAAACTAAATTACGGGTTCCACCGGCGCAGCTCTCTAGACTTCCAGTCCCACAGTGCCCAGTATGGGCGGGAGACTTTACCCCCGATGTTCCTCGAGCCTCGAGGTAGTTTCACTTTATAATTGTTTTAGCTTTTGAACTGTGGATCTTTTGTCAAACGTTTTATTTTAATTTTTCAAATTTAGTAGCACTTTAAAGGCCTGCGTTAGGTATCGCTCTGCTGTACTGTAACTGTAAGAGCGTAAGAATAACATGGTAAAAGTACTGTAAAAGTATGCTGATGAAAATGATATTGACAATGAAATTATAATAAAAAGAAGAACAATAGAACTTATAAACAAATCAATAAAGAAGCTTTAAAAAAAATGAAATTTAAAAGAAGAAAAAACTGCCTCAAGAAGTGAAAAAAATTGTCCCTGTTGTTGAGATGTGAAGTGGACATAATCGTGTCTGTTAAGAATTAGAAGAAATGAAAGATGCCACTTTTTATTTTAAATGTAGATTGCACATTAGCAGAACACTAAAAAAAAAAGTAAAGAAAGAAAATCCAATGTGGCAACTTGGTTGCGAGTGAAAAAAGTAAAATTACTCCACTCATCATTGCTGCTGGTGTGATGTCTAGTGTTAGTTAGGTGTCACTATATTAGAGTGATATCTTGTTACTTCATATTTCCATTTTAAAACCTGTAGAACAACTTGATTGATTTGTAAATTTCCTTATATGACCATTGTTTTAGTTTTCCGCAGCCATTATAATTCAATTTGAAATATTGAAAGGTACTGGAGAGGAGTCTTAGCGGGGTTTTTTTTGTCTGTTAGTTTTAGTTATAGGTCATAGTGCAGGTCCAAGTGTTGGAAATGTACAAGGTTTTATTTTTTATTTTAAGGTTAGTTGAAGGAATACTTTCCTTAGCTCAAGGAACGTGCAGAAGACCTCCCCTATTTACTACTTACTACTACTACCCAAGTACTAGTGCTAGACTACTTCTTCCGCCACCTCACTCCTAAACGGACTGACACCACAGGCAACTGATATTATTCTCTCTCTCTCTCTCTCTCTCTCTCTCTCTCTCTCTCTGAGTGTGTATCTGTCTGTCTATTTCTGCCCATCTCCCCTCTTTTTACTAATTAGTTTGTAGGTCTTTGGCAAATTCTCAAGAACAGCCAAGATATATGCGGCTGTGTGGCACTCACTTCCGGATTGGAAGGTCCTGGGGTCGAGCCTCGTCAAGGACTCACATTCTCTCACTGTACTCATGTGTATGATTTCCTATCCGCTAAGAGCGTTGTCTGTCAGAAGAAACGTTCTACTTGTTACGTGTTGCTGCTAGTCATGGATCCTTTGTAAAGTGCTTTGAGCATGTTTGGTGGATATTGCGGCTTATGAAAGCTCAATTCTTTTTTTAATATTTATATATATATATATAAAAGATGCAGGATGATGACGGGCATGCGCTACTTTATGATGTAGTATAAACCATTCCTAATATATGATTTTGCTAAATAGGCCTACACTCAAATTTTACGAGTGTATCTGGTGGCAAATATTAGACACTCGTTGCCACTGTGATTTTGATGAAACTTGGCTTATACACAGATACATGAATTTTCATAATACGGCTTCAAACATGCGATCTGAGCTTCAATTTATAATGAAGTAATTTTTCGACAGCTTGATTGAATGTGACAAGATCCTTTTACTTAATACAATTCAATTTAGTGTGGTCTGTAGTTACCGCAAAGTCACGCAATGAATCGGTTGAAAATCTATCGTAAGCCCGTCGAAGTGTAGTAAGTTGGGCTTTTTCAACAAATCGTTGTTATAAAGATATTAATAAAAGAAAAAGAAAATTTATATCTGTATAAACTTCAAAGTTCACTCTTTAATAATTTGTAAATGTTGTTTTGTTACGCTGTATTGTTTTTCGGCAATTACTAGAATGAACAGCTTAATTTTCTAACTTTTTCGTTACGATATCGGCGGGTGAACCACGCACCGGATTGCAGTGGTTGTAAACAAACGGGTCGCGCTTTAGCTGTGTGTGTCGTAGAGACTTACGGTTTTCACCACTGAAAAGAGCGGGAATTAAGCTTTACAAACATGTAACACAAGCTAAGGTTTATATCCGCGAAGCCGTCGAAATATCGTTGTGAAAGCGAAAGCTCTAATTTTTCACCCGACGCCGAATATAAGCCTTGGCTTGTGTTACACTATCAGAAAGACAAATTTTTCATCAACAAAAACATATTTATTAAAAGTTAAAAGCAGAATCACAGCGACAGCGATTTGAACGCAACGACACCCTATATTATACCGTTCTCCTGACTTCTGAACTATGGCTGCCATTCCAATCGTTGAACTCGATGCAGATCTACCGGCTGGTCGTGACCTGCGGTCCGACTCAACGGACTGTGAAAAAAAGACTCTAAAAAAGGATACTGACCCAATGTCTGTGCTAAGTAAGTGTTTTTGTTAATAAAATTAAATGCAGTTTAATTACCAAGATTAATTATATCAAATATTACGTTCCATTTTCCTTTTTTGCCAGTGGGAGTAAGCACAGCTATGGAACAGCCTAACTTTGTTGTCCTCGATTCGCTACTTTACGCTGTTCTCGATAGGTTATTAGGCCTTGGTTGACCTAACCAACTTTTTTTATTAGAGTAAGGTATCGTTTTAAAACTGAAAAATGACAATCTTTCTTATTTTATCACCTTAGTAACTTTATTATCCTTTCAACCGGGTATGCCTAGTCAAGTCAACGAAATCGACAGGCGACTTCCGGTTTGTTGTCAACGAATTGTTTTGCTTCGATACAGATGGGATTCTTTCAATTTATTTATAAACATTTCATACCATAAGTCACCTTGAATATTTTTTCATAGGTATTTTGCTTCTTATTACAGGAGATACTGGATATGATGCTCTAGCGGTCACATACTACACAGGGACAAAAACATACCAGCTAACCAAGCCATGTCGGGATACTTCCAAAAACACGGGAACCTTTTCAGAGGAAGACCGATCACAACACTCCCTGTGATCCTAAACAAAAACCTCACAACACTTGGACAAAGCATTAGTCTCATAACGGCAGGGGACCTTGAAAATCTGAGAACCCTAGCAGAGGACCGGCAATATTGGAGACACCTCACACAGGAAATACTGGAAACAGCCAAGGCGACCCGATCTTTCGGTCGAGACGCGAAAGGCATCTAAGTCAAGTCAAGTCATTATATGAGCTTTATTTTTGTAATTGAGCTTGGTATTTGATATCAGAGCATCGTATTGTATATGCAAGCAAAGTTTCATTCCGTTCCATGAACTGAGAAGATTTTTACGCTGTGTTATTAGATGCTCGTGATTCATCTGTGGCGTGTTCGCGTTAATTTTACTTTTACCCTCAAAATGTAAAATTTTATCCCAATATGTGTTTTTATGTACTTGTAAGCATCAGATTTGAATTCAGTGCATGAAAATACATAGACATAGCAAGTTTCAAGGTATTCTGAGCATTGGTTTCAAAGTTATGGTCAATTATTCGATATTTGTCGTATTTTTGTGGACATTCTGCGAAATGGAGCTTTTCGCCAACTTCGCCACTGCATTTCAATACTTTTTTATTAAACAATCACAGTAAAAAAAAATAAGATCAAATTTCAGTACACATTGAACAAGTCCGAGAAGTTTCACCAGTTTACGAGTGAATTTCATTGCACAGTAGCATTGCGAACTTCCAGTATTTGATAGGAGATGCTGATTTCTCGTAAAAAATGACTAAGTCCGAACTAATTTCTCTCGAATTGACATGGGTATAAAATTTTTACCTTTCACTGTATACCTTTGAAATTATGTATATGGATAGAAAAAGTTGTATAGAATAAGAATATGTTTACAGTTATTAGTTCATTCCCATATATTTTTTGCAATCTTGTTGTGAACATTGTCTTTTATGCTGTTTGAAAATTGTCGCTTATTGTTGGAGTCCAAAAAAAATTTAAACATTCATAACTTTTAAAATTTTTGTCCGATTTTGATGATTTAAAGACTGAAGTTCTAGTTTTGCTGTATTCTATCTGACTGTGTAACGCAAAAAGAGCTATACTGCATTTGAAAAATCACTTTGTGGTACCTACTAGTAGTTGTTTGCCTAATATTAGAATGCACAGAATTTGAATTTTTATTGACTTTAAATATTGAAAACAACATGCCTTTGGCTTTCCATTTGTGCCATTCCATTCAGCTTTTGACCTAGTCCCTGATTTGAGTACCACGTCACAAATTTAAGTTCTTCGAGAAAACTCTCGACTTACTTTCTTATTCTTCTAACGTACTGAACTGTAACACCTTTGTCTCAGTTGGAGAAAATATTGCAATTTTTAAACTTAATATTTAGGTATTTATGTTATGATCTTTTATATTATTCCGTGTTTTTCAGCTTCCATCATATCACCCTGAGGAAAGTTGGCTAATTTATGACTTTTGTGTCTATGAATGCAAGCAGGGCAAAAAGCAATTGACTTCAAGCAAAGGAGTTCGCCCTAACCAGAGGTAGGAGGTTGTTTTTGGACGGGGGCAGGAGGTGTTTTTTTACTTTTACATATTTTAAAAAAAATGAAAATATTATATGCACAAGGTTATAATATTTCAGAATAACTCGGAAGTAAATTATCACCATCAGCTTTTCTATCTTGATTGCCAAGACAATTTTAATAAAGCAATCAAACTGATTCTGAATTTTAAAACATCCAGAGGAAGAGGCAATGTGTGCCTATCTGCAGCTCATTTACAGTCTTCAGTGGGCGGGCTGCACGATGTAATACAGCAAGACAATAGTTCAACTATTACCAGAACAGTTTTAAAAAGTGAAAGACTTGATTTGTTCAAAAAATCTGATTGCGCTGGATTAGTATTATTATTGAATGTCTTATTAAGATTTATTTTCAATTGCTCTATAATCTGCATGTTGAAATCCTTCACAATTGAGTTATGCAAGTGACAACGCTATTAATATTTTATCATACTATGTTGTGGATAATTTTATTATTTTGTAATAAAAAGTTTTTCTTACCATGCAGGACTCTGAAATTAATACTGGCTTCTGAGGGTTACAGGGGCTAATCACCCATGCGATAAATTGGTAAGACTCATTCATTTTATACTTATTTTCCATCGACATTTTGTCCCTACAGTTTTTCGCTGCCGAAAATTTTAAACTTGACAGCAATTAATCGCAAATTCTATTTTAGTCGCAATTAGACTCAATTTTTTTTATAAATATGTATTATTTTTTCTTTTCTTGTTACTTTATATTTTCAGTACTTAATTGTCCCTCCCCCCTCCCACTATTGAGTGTAATATATAGTTCCATGTTGCTCCCTGTCTTTGTTATGGATTAAGATTGCTCATTTTTTTCCTGGTTCTTGTGGGGGTCTTTAGTTGGGATGCAGACAGTCAAATACAGTACCTTTCTTCTTGAGATGATTTTTTATACTGTAAATCATCTCTCTGTTATGTACTGTTATAGGTTTTGAATATTATTGCATTATGTAAATGTTTTAGCAGGATCCTTTGCTTGTGTCTCGGTGAGACTTTGAGGTAATGTCAAAATTGGTACATCTTTGAGGTGCTCGTGAAATCTACTGTTCCCTATTGAATCAGTCACCATATCATCATCCTTTTTATAATGTTGTAAGCGCTATTAAGTCCTGTAAGACAATATAAGCAGATCTAGGTGGTGGTATTTTTTTGGGTCTTTTTTTTTTTGTCTTTGTTTATTTTTTGTTCCAGATAAGGAATTTTAAGATTTGATGGTTGTCCATAGACTTTTTAAAATAAAGTTTGACTTTGACTATGAGTACGGTGCAGTTATAAGTGCTTGATTTCTGAGGACTAATTATAAATGGTGACCACTCTATTGCGTTTTTGTATGCCATGAAAATGTTACAAAGACAATGAAGCGACATTTTTTGGGAATTCTGCAGTCATTCATTTAACCCTTGAATTTGATGAGCGCCTGTTGCATTTTAGTTCATTCAAGTATTTTAGAGTGACAAACACAACTCGTGCATTATGGGTTTATATGCAGATTTTTGTCTTTAAATTGTCAATAAAAAATAAAATGCTTTTTTTTGTTTTGTTAGCTGGCAGGTCTGAATTGAATGCTATTGCATACAATTTTGTACTTTTAATCTTTTTTCTTTTTACATTTAGCCATCCTCACTTTATCCGGAGAATCGCCTGCCCCTCGTGAATGAGACAGTGAAGGCTATGGCTAAAACAAAGGTGTCCACAACCCAACTTAGGCAATACATTCAATCAAGCCAAGGATAAAATGTATTGCCTAAAGATGTCGAAGATTTGCAGCGGAGATTGTTCAAGACTGATATTGACAGGACGGACGGTGAGACGGTACAGGAATTACTGAGAGAGATAGAGGAGGAAGGAGGTGTAACAAAGTTCAGTGTGAATGAGGATGGTGGTTTTTAGTATTTGTTTTAAGTAACGGGAAGAATGAGGCGTGATTTGAGTGTTTTTTTGTGATGTGTTTGTTATGGATGTAACATACAAAGTAAATCGATATTTGTATCCACTTGTGAATATTATGTGCATAGATGATGAGGGTCATGACGGGCGAAAGACTGGAAATCCATGACCAACCTGAAACTGACATTGTACCAGTATGACGTGTGACAAATACACAGGAAGGACTGTATCGAATTGTATCTTCAGTGACAAACAGGATCAATAGCTTGTTTCAAGTTATGGTAGAACATCAGTTTCTGCAAAGAATCTCCCAGTTGGAACAATTTTTGACTCTTGTCTCTGAAGATAAAGACTGACATTGTCGACATGACTGACTTAATACAGACAAATCCCCATTCTAACCCTCTTTCTGACTTTTCAGAGACACCAGACATTGTAAATGCACGTACTGACCAGAGACCACAGACATTATAAATACACACTCTGCCCAGACAGAGACCACAGAAGTTATGGACACACAGACTGACCAGACAGAGACCGCAGACGTTATGGACACACAAACTGACCAGACAGAGAGACCACAGACGTTATGGACGCACAGACTGACCAGACAGGGACTCCAGATAACAGAGACATGCGACCATAAAGATGCCCTTGACACAACAGAGACAGTTAGACTGCGAAATTTTTCAAATGTGACTCTACACAGGAAATTTCATACAGAATTCCCTTAATACCTTTACTCATTGTCCATTCGTAAAATTTATTTTCATGTAATAAACCACCAAAAAAGTAAATTTTTAACGTGGGTGGGGGCTGTCACGTTACTGTAGAACGAGCTTAAGTCTCAATGGGATATTAGCTTTAGGCAACCACAAGTTGGTATTTTTCAAACCTGTTGCTATGCTATCTTGTAATGACAACGTCTCTCAGTCGCCAAACGTCACTAGCTATCCTTCACATAATGCAGGGTTGATTGTGTGAAGTACGTTTGGGGCCGGAAGATAGCAAGGCATAGTGCAGGCTACTGTACTGTGTCAGTCCGTGAACGGGTGACCAATTCATAGTACAGAGAAGGCAAATCTGTTCCTATATGTCCCAATAAAAATATAACACAGAGAAGGCCGAAACTGTGTTATACAGGTCGGTACAGAATAAAACAAATATAACACAGGAGACCAAACACTGTGTTGTAGAATATCAAAATTTCAAAGGTGGTCGGTCAGTGACGAAATAAAAAGGGACATTATAAGTCGTAATATCACATCCCAATAAAAGAGTGTGATAGTAAAAAGGTGCCCGTTAACAATTGAGTCGGTCAAGTCTCTATCCAGATTCAAAAGGATAGTGCAAAGTCCTGTATGTAAAACAAATTTGAGAAGCATGGTTGTTCTCAATACTTGTTGGGTCGTGATCGGTATAGAGTGAAGTAGTGTTCATGATACACATCAGAGCAATGCTGTGTCAAGATTACAGAGGAGCAAGAAGACAAGATTTGTTTGTGTGTCTTTATATGTTACGGAATAGGTACATTTTGGTTGTCAAAACTTTCATTTATATTTTGACATTTTCTTGATCTTTTAAAATAAAATTATAATTTAATTTAATCAACAGACTTGTTTAATAATTTAAAGAGATACTTTTGTGGGGACCTTTTGTAAAATCATTAGTCCGATTGTAGTTGTAAATCTCTTTATATTCTAATGTCATAAAATCAGTGACACCACTGAATTCCTACCAGCGCTTTTACTCACTGAGTCCCTACCACCAGCGCTATTACTCACCCAGTCCCTACCACCTAGGCGGGGTTCCTGACCTCCCATAGTGGGCAGGGGGGTTCATACTGTGTCTTCTATCCCCTTATATCTGTTTTCCAACATGCTTTCTGTCTTTGTCTTGGAATGAGATTACTTGGTTTTGTCCTGGTCCTGGCTGAGAGGGAAGCAGTCGAATGTATAGTTAGTTTTGGGAGATGATATTTTTTTCATTGGAAATCATCTCTCTGTTATGTACTGTATTATGTTTTATTTACATATTATATTTGATTTGTTAACATTTGAGTGTATTCCTCTTAGTCGGGACCTGTGCTTGTGTCTGGATGAGACTTTTAGATGATCTTAAACTAAGTACTTTGATGGTGTGCTCTTGGTATCTACATCTGTTTCCCATTTGAACAAATTCCCCTTTGTCTTACCTTTTCTTGGGTGCTTTAATTGAATTCTATAACTTTTTACTATCCCATTTCTTCCTTTTTACTGGCGCTGATATGACCTTGATGTGTTGCAAGCGCCGTAAAACCCTCAAAAACAAACAAACAGTCCCTACCAGCAGCGCTTTTACTCATTGAGTCATAGAGCTTTTACTCACCGAGTCCCTACCACCAGCGCTTTTACTCACTGAGTCATAGAGCTTTTACTCACCGAGTCCCTACCACCAGTGCTATAACTCACAGAGTCCCTACCACCAGCGCTTTTACTCACCGAGTCCCTACCACCAGCGCTTTTACTCGAGTCATAGAGCTTTTACTCACCGAGTCCCTACCACCAGCGCTATAACTCACCAAGTCCCTACGACCAGCGCTTTTACTCATTGAGTCATAGAGCTTTTACTCACCGAGTCCCTACCACCAGCGCTATAATTCACCGAGTCCCTACCCAACGCTTTTACTCTTCGAGTCCCTACCACCAGCGCTTTTACTCGCCGAGTCCCTACCACCAGCGCTATAACTCACAGAGTCCCTACCCAGCGCTTTTACTCTTCGAGTCCCTTCCACCAGCGCTTTTACTCACTGAGTCATAGAGCTTTTACTCACTGAGTCCCTACCACCAGTGCTTTTAATCTTCCGAGTCCCTACCACCAGCGCTTTTACTCACTGTCACTGTCCCTACCACCAGTGCTATTACCGAGTTATAGAGCTTTTACTCACTGAGTCCCTACCACCAGTGCTATAACTCACCGAGTCCCTACCACCAGCGCTTTTACTCACTGACACTGTCCCTACCACCAGTGCTATTACTGAGTTATAGAGCTTTTACTCACCGAGTCCCTACCACCAGCGCTATAACTCACAGAGTCCCTACCCAGCGCTTTTACTCTTCGAGTCCCTACCACCAGCGCTTTTACTCACCGAGTCCTTACCACCAGCGCTATAACTCACCGAGTCCCTACCACCAGCGCTTTTACTCACTGAGTCATAGAGCTTTTACTCACTGAGTCCCTACGACCAGCGCTATTACTCACTGAGCCCCTTCCACCAGCGCTTTTACTCACCGAGTCCCTACCACCAGCGCTATTACAAAGTCATAGAGCTTTTACTCACTGAGCACCTACGACCAGCGTTATTACTCACCGAGTCCCTACCACCAGCGCTATTACTCAGCGAGTCATAGAGCTTTTACTCATCGAGTCCCTACGACCAGCGCTTTTACTCACTGAGTCCCTACCACCAGCGCTTTTACTCGTTGAATCCCTATCACCAGCACTTTTACTCGCCGAGTTCCTACCACATGGCTATTACTGAGTCCCTAACACCAGCGCTAATACTATTAGCCACCAAATCCCTACCACCAGGGGGGACAATATAAGCTCAAATTAGACCCCAAAAATTCTTACAGTGATGCAGAAAAAAACAACGAACAGATCTCTTTCAAATTTACACAAAATGTTTCTTACAACAAGATGGATAGGTTTAGCAATAGTCTTGAAAATAAATTTTTCAGAATTTTTTTTCGATTTCTTAGTGAAAATTTGGTGTGACTGACATGACAGGAAAAAAAAATTGATTTAAAAATTCATAAAACTGCTAAATTTTTGTTTAGCCCAAAACCCAACCATCATGATGCAAAACACATCATAAGAAAAATTCTGACCAAATTTGAAGACAATCTGATGGGAAACAATCCAGATGTGAATGTTAGAAAATCAGAGAATGACGCACAATGAAATTTTGAGAAAATGAAAAATTTGTCTTTAATTTGATAATAAAGCTAATTATGCAGACAAAGGCCAACATTCATCAAGTATAACCAATATGGAACAAGAAAACAGTAATATTTTATAAATTGATCAAATTCTGAAAAAATTATAAACGATTCGCTAACCCATACCTCTAAGAAAAAAAATTGCGAAATAATTTAATATCTGCTGTTATTCACCAAAAAATTACTTTAGTGGTCAAATATGCTTTATAGTTCTAAAATTCTTTAATTATATCTCATGAACGAATAATGTAATGTATAATTTGATGCTAAACACCAAAAATAACTGAATTAAAAAAAACAACTTTTTTAAGGGGCAACATAAGCTAAAATTAGACGTAAAACCCTAAAATTTCTAACATAGATGCACCAAAAACTAGCATATAAATTTCTTTCAAATTTAAACACAATGTTTCTTTCATAAATAGCTATATCATGAAAACTCTTGGAATAATTTTTTAGAATTTTTATTTGATTTCAACTGAAAATTTAGCGCGGATCGACAAATGAATTTTAAAATTTATAAAATTGCTAAATTTTAATTTACCCCCAAACACTTACATCATGATTTTTTTTTTTGTTTGTTTGTTGCTTTAGGTCTCTTCCAACACAATTGAGGTTATATGAGAGACCACTGAAACAAAAAAACAAGCAATCTAACAAAAATAGTACAAATGTCAATCAAAATCATAACCTAAAGATATCATAAGCTAAATTATAAATAACCAAGAACAAACAGGCAGAGGATTTACAGGAAAAAAAATATCCCCTGTCAAAAATACAATCACAAACCAAAGAAGCAGGATAGGCTAGTAAAGAGAAGAAGAAACGACATCACTATCGGATCGTACACCCATGCGAACATCATAGGTATATGATTCAAGGGTGATGCTCCCATCCAACCACCTGCACATCATGATGTAAAACACATCATAGAGAAAAGATTCTGAATAAATTTGAAGATAATTTAAAGGAAAATGATTGAGGTAGGATTGCTAGAAAATCAGACAAATGCCATAAAACAGACATTTGAGAAAGCGCAAGCTTTTTCTATAATTTGACATAAAGTTAAAAGGCTGATTTTGCAGACAACTAAAAGAAATGATCCATCAAACTTTCAAAATATGACCGTAATAGGACAAGAAAACGAAAATTTTGTAGATTGATCTAAGTCTAAAAAAAATTATAATCGGTTCACTAACCCATACCCCTTAGATAAAAAAAAATGCTGTAAAATTGATTTTTTTACGCCCAGAGATAAAATAATTTTGTGGTCAAATATGATGTCATACCTTATGAATTCATCATTATAATCACAAAACCTAATTATTTACTGTATACAATAGGTTATACAGATGATTTCTAGATATATTAAATGATTTTTCAAATATGATATGGCACGCTATCCTCATTTTTCATTTTTTTATTCTACTTGAGAAACAAGTCGTATAAAATTAGATATCTAGTCAAGTTGAACTGCAAAATCAATTCTATTTTAGACAATAAAACAGTTAAATAGTGCACTAGCTCTGAATAAAAAGCAATTTGCTTTCCCAAACCCTTGGAATAAAAATCTCTTTCGCCTCAATACAGAAAAAGTCAACACTACTTGTTTGCCACCACTTTTTTTGTAGTTCCACAAAGAGGGTTGATCCTGCTCTGGATGGAAAAATTGAAATAAAAAAGAGACACATTTCATTAGCAATTTTTGGAAATGGCATTATTGTCATAAAATGCATTTGTTAAAGACATAGCGATTTTTAAAAAATGATCATTATTCACACCAACACACTTGAAATTTCATTGGTTTTACATCCATAGAACAAAACTCTTGGCAACAAACTATAGTCTGTCGTTAAGTTAATACATTCAGTAGTAATTCAATTCAAATGATGCTTTGCCATTTTCATTTAGAAAAATGAGCATTTATTTTATTGATCACCAATAAAAAATGTAAAGGCGCAATGGAGATTTGAAAACATTACTAACCATTGTCAAAAAGTGCATGCAGACACTCTGGTCTGCTGGCCCAGATGATGGTTTGCTGATTGATGAGTTTTGCCACAGGCAAAGGTTTGCCTCAACACACCTTGCCAGAATAGCCCTTGAGCCAGCATCTTTATGGATTGTCAGGACACCAGTAACGTCAACAGTGTTCTTTCATGTTAGCTGTCGATGAAAACAAAAAATTAAATTTAATTCACTACAGCAAAATAGGCACATACATGCCAATGCTAAAGTTTATAACAGCAACACTTCGCATGTTGAACGGGACATAACGTCTGTTAGGCGATATTACAATTTCTTCGGACAGAGACAACGCAGTTAACGGCCAAGTACACATTTTACAACTGAGTCCGGTGAGAGAAAGTGAGCAAAGTGCCTTTTCCAAGGGCTCAACTATGCGCCGAGCGAGGCTCGAGCCCAAGACCTTCCGGTCCAAAAGCGAGTGTCATACCACTGCGACATAGCCGTACGTAATTTTTAAAGATATAATAAAAATAATCACACTAATATAATTATCTCACATTGTCATCATCATAGGCATTTCAAAACTACTAATAATACTACCACTACAGATATCTTATCATTATAAAATATTACTCTCTCTCTCTCTCCATGAACATAACATACAAAACCCAATTTTCCGATATAAAAAAAACAGCCCCCCCCCCCCCCCCCCCCAAAAAAAAAAAAGTTTTGAAAAAGTATGGACGATGCATGCTGTGTCGGCCATAATAAAGATAATAACAATAACTGAATGAAAAGTATTTTTTTAAAGGACCCTGCGCCTGGAATGTCGTGAGTACTCGAAACCTCTTGATCTTGATAAAATTAGCAACCTTTTGACTGGGGATCGAACATTGAAACACCTGGTTTTAATCGCCTGACATGGAAGGCTGATTTAAAATATTTGGGGGGGGGGGGGGGGGGGGGAATTAGTATTTTAATTTTTTTTAAGCCCTGTTATTGTTATTTTTCACAAAATAAAGTAATAAAGTTAAGTAATTCGCGGTAGCGACAAATGTGTCGTCAGCTGATGCACAATCAACAAACACACAACCCCAAAGCATGTTTAGTTATAAAAATAAGAAATGAATTAAAATGTGCATTTCGTATGCTTACCTTGTAAACTGAGTATTCTGTGACTTGAAAAGAGTGAAGAATTACCAAAGTCCGTCAAAATCAACGTAATAATAGATGTGATGAGATGAAGTGGTCACTTTTTGACTTCCAGATAATTCATTGTATATTGCAGTTCTATCCGTATAAAATGTTATATTTTTAGTAATTACGCAAATTCTATTTTTAGTAAGAGTACAAATAAGCTCTGGCGTTATTTGCAGTGGTAGTACAAATAAGCGTAGCCAATAATTTAATTGTAGCACAAATCATAACAATGGATTAATGCTAGAGTATCATGATAGTAAATTTACTTCCGTTTGTAAAATCTATCTTTCCCATAATGGTTAAAGAGTATATTTTAAACGTGGGTGGGGGTGTCACAGTAAAGATTGTTCACAATTATCTTATTAAATTTTATTTTATTAAGAACTGAATTCATCTCACTCCAGTTATATTTCGGTAGGCTTAGATAAACTTTACCTTCTAATATTAGATCGTCTTTCCTTTTATAGCCTTCCCTCGAATTAATTTCTAATTAGTGAATACTTTTCGTTCTACATTCTGTCACGTAGCCATTTATTATAAAAGCTGATAGGTCTAATATTCGACACTCACTTTCTCTCCACAATCTATGCCGGACGGCCAGTCACTCTATTCCTATATATATATTGTAAGATTTTTATCTTTTGGGACTTTGTAGATATTATATCTACACCATTAAGACGCCGGAGCTTTTAACTTTGATTGTATAATCTTCAAGGATCAAACCCAAGCCCGTTGTACTACACTATAACCCCTTACCAATTGCCTGGAAGTGGAATTTTACGAGTCCAATCCTGTTATCAGAGGAATAGATCATCCAAGCCCATCAACTGCCTGGAAACGTAAACTTATGAACCCGATATATTATCATAAGTTACGTAAAGTATTCATATCTCTATTTGTAACTACCACGATCACTGTTTATCTCTTTTAATTAAATTTCATCATTATTTTATTTCATTGTAAACAAATCGTTAATTGTTTTTCATTTATAGTAACTAGTAAATTCTGGGGCCTCATTCTACATATATCTTTATGCATAGTCGAGTAGCTCTTTACTCACTTGAGACCATGACAATATTATTTAAATATCTATCTTTAGCAGCATTTAAAGGACAGAAAAAGTTGATAATAATAATAATAAATTAAGTGTGTGTGTGTGTGTGTGTGTGTGTGTGTGTGCGTGCGTGCGAGTGTGTTTGTGTGTGAGTGTTTGTATATTTGTCTAATTTCAGAAATTAATTTTATCTCATTGTATTTCATGAAAAAATTATTTTATGAAGCGGCTGAATATAGATATGTGGAAGGTTAGATATTACAAGAGGTTTATAAAAATGAAACGAGTCTCATTTTGTTACATCACATTCTGTCGATTATACTTTCATAATTAATTTAGCTTTCGTATACACATGAAATTAAAATTAAACCAAATTTGATCTGGATACCTGATTTCTACTCTGATCTAGGTCTCTCATAGATTTAAGATTTTAATCCAAATGAGAGCGATCTATAATCAAGTTTTAGTCCAACTGAGTCACATGATTAGGTCTGTCTAACGGTTGATCTTTTCTTAATATAAGATAAGTAAACACGCTGCTCTGTCTATGAAAGTTGTAAACATACTCATCGGTCAAACTGGAAAAGTAACATAATGTGACGTTGGATATTTCAAGAACTGTGAACGTTTTATTATCGAGGCCATTTTGAGCACATCTGCAATGTGACCAATGACTCGAGCACGTGGAAAATTAATGTAGATCGTCCCCATTGAAAAAGAAAAAGAAAGAGTACAGAGTGGGAGGACGTTGGGAGGAAGTTGGGTGGTTCAATCCTTTGGCGTGTCCAACCCTCCCTATTTAATTGTGTCTACGATGAACCCGAGACAGGTATTGCTGTCTCGAAAGGAAGTTCCCTCCACTGGGATCTAGGTTATTTTACGAGCGTTTATAGTGTCATTAGGTTACTTCATGGAAATTTGTAAAATCTGAATTGACCGTTCCAACACTTGTGGTACTTCGTTTTACAAAGAGATGAAAAAAAAAGTTGAATGAAATATTGTTGATGTCCCGTTTCAAATATTTCGTAGATCAGATCTGACTTTAAAAGCTAATCAAGAGTGGAAGTTATTAATATTTTGATCAATATTATTGACAAGCAGAAATTATTTTGTTTTCTTAGTTTGAAAGGAAGATTCAATTTAAGATTTGATACTAAAAATGTATAAAACAGACAAGATAAAGTCTGACTTATGCCCTTAACCTTTACTCCCATAATGTTTTTGGTTTGGTGTATTTGTGTGTTTTTTTTCTCTCTCAGTTCCTTTTTTTTTTTCTTTAAATGATATAGGCTAGTAGGCTACGAGTTTACATCTTCTGTAATCGTGCCATAATTATACATAGAACATACGAAAACATACACCCACATACATACATAAATACGTACATACACATAGATACAATTATAACGGCGATTGCGACACATTTATTTAGGTCATATCAATGACAGTGAAAAAAGAAGAAAATAGTTGAGTCCTTGGAAAAGGCTCTATACTCACTTCTCACCGTACTCAGGTGTAAAATAATTTGACAGCCTTGTCAGAAAAAAAAAATATATCGCCTAACAGGCGTCATGTTTCGTTCTACATGCTGTTGCTGTTGGTCAGGGACCCCCTGTAAAGCGCTTTGAGCACATTTAGTGGCTATTGCGCTATACAAAAGCTCAATTTTTTAACATGGAATGAAAGAAAGAAACAGAGAGAGATAGAGAGAGAGAGAGACAGAGAGAGAGAGAGAGAGAGAGAGGAGAGAGAGAGAGAGAGAGAGAGAAAGAGGACGACGACAAAATAGAGGAATAGACAGAAAAGGAGCGAGAGACAACCCGACAAAGGGAACATTAGAGATTTATGGGGGAAAACATGAGAGGAAGAAGAATGAGAGACAAGGAGAAAAGAAATGTGACAGAAGTCAAGAAAGAAAGAGGGAGGGAGAATAAAATTGAGAGATAGATAAAGAGAGAGAAAGGTTTTTAGAAAACAAAATAGGAAGAAAATAGAAGATATAATATATATATATATATATATATATATATATATATATTTATAAGAGAGAGAGAGAGAGAGAGAGAGAGAGAGAGAGAAGAGAGAGAGAGGAGAGAGAGGAGAGAGAGAGAGAAGAGAGTATGTGAGAGAAAGAGAAATACAGAGGGAAAGAAAGACAGATAGAGCGAGAGAGAGAGAGACGAGAGAAGAGAGAGAGAGAGAGAGAGAGAGAGAGAGAGAGAGAGAGAGAGAGGAGAGAGAGAGAGAGAGAGAAGAAATGAAAGGGATGATAGCGAGATAAATGGAGGAAAATACAAAGGAAGAGACAGGTGGGGGGATAGAAGAAATGAAAATATGACAGAGAGAGAGAGAGAAGAGAGTATGTGAGAGAAAGAGAAATACAGAGAGGAAAAACGAGAGAGAGAGGAGAGAGAGAGAGAGAAGAGAGAGAGGAGAGAGAGAGAGGAGAGAGAGAGAGAAAGAGAGTGTGTGAAGAAATGAAAGCGGGTGATAGCGAGATAAGGAGAGGAAAATACAAAGGAAGAGACAGGTGGAGGGAGAGAAGAAATTAGAGATAAAAGGGGGGAAAATATGACAGAGAGAGAGAGAGAGAGAGAGAGAGAGAGAAAGAGAGAGAGAGAGAGAGAAAGAGAGAGAGAGAGAGAGGAGAGTATGTGAGAGAAAGAGAAATACGGAGGGAAAGAAAAAAAAGAGAGAGAGAGTGGGGGGGGGGGGGTGGGGAGGGAGAGAGAGAGAGAAGAGAGTATGTGAGAGAAAGAGAAATACAGAGGGAAAGAAAGACAGACTGAGCGAGAGAGAGAGAGAGAGAGAGAGAGAGAAGAGAGAGAGAGAGAGAGAGAGAGAGAGAGAGAGAAAGAGAGAGGGTAAGAGGAGGAGAGTATGTGAGAGAAGAGAAATACGGAGGGAAAGAAAAACAGAGAGAGAGAGAGAGAGCGGGGGAGGGGGGGGAGGAGAGGAGAGAGAGAGAGAGAGAGAGAGAGAGAGAGAGAGAGAGAGAGAGAGAGTATGTGAGAGAAGAGAGTATGGAGAGTAAGAGAAAACAGACAGAGGAAGAGAAGAGAGAGAGAGGAGAGAGAGAGAGAGAGAGAGGAAAGAGAGAGAGAGAGAGAGAGAGAGAGAGAGAGAGAGAGAGAAAGAGTGTGTGTGAAGAAATGAAAGCGGGTGATAGCGAGATAAGGAGAAGAAAATACAAAGGAAGAGACAGGTGGAGGAGAGAAGAAATTAGAGATAAAAGGGGAAAATATGACAGAGAGAGAGAGAGAAGAGAGAGAGAGAGAGAAGAGAGGAGAGAGAGAGAGGGAGGAGAAGTGAGAGAGAGAAATACGGAGGGAGAAAAGAGAGAGAGAGAGAGAGAGAGAGAGAGAGAGAGAGAGAGAGAGAGAGAAGAGAGAGAGAGATGAGTGAGAGAGGAGAGTATGTGAGAGAAAGAGAAATACGGAGGGAAAGAAAAACAGAGAGAGAGAGAGAGAGTGGGGGGGGGAGGGAGGAGAGAGAGAGAGAGAGAGAGAGAGAGGAGAGAAGAGAGTATGTGAGAGTAAGAGAATACAGAGGGAAAGAAAGACAGACAGAGCGAGAGAGAGAAGAGAGAGAAAGGAAAGAGAGAGAGAGAGAGAGAGAGAGAGGAGAGAGAGAGAGAGAAAGAGAGTTGGTGAAGAAATGAAAGCGGATGATAGCGAGATAAAGAGAGTAAATCAAAGGAAGAGACAGGTGGAGGAGAGAGAGAAATTAGAGATAAAAGGGGAGAAAATATGGAGAGAGAGAGAGAGAGAGAGAGGAGAGAAGGAGAGAGAGAGAGAGGAGAGAGAGAGAGAGAGAGAGAATAATATGCTTTTCTTCTACTCATACTCATAACGATGCTTACGTTTCAACCGTCGTTAAAAAAGTGAAGACGTGAAGGACTGAACACTCCGGTTTTGTAATTCCAGTTAATTACATAGATAACATGGGCGCACACAAAAAGCCACGGAAGCAGTGACATATATAGGTCACTGTAATAACAATGCGATTTATGGGAGAGCAATAACCTTGAATTTAATACATATAAAATTACGGTGACAAATATAAACAACGGCCTTTCCGTCACTTGCCCTTTACGTATTGCACGCCTACCTCATTTGCATAAGCACTGAAGGTCGGCTAGACACTTTTTAAGAATACGACCTGAAGGACGAATAGATACTCCGTATATAATATATATATATAATATATATTACTATTATATTTTTATATAATATATTATATTATTTATATATTAGATATATTATATATTATAATTATATATAGTAAATAATGCTTTGAAGAGTACTCGTTTCAGTCGTTTTCATGTTATAATAATTAATGACATTTATAAGTAAGCATGCAATAGATGACTATGTAGTAGCAATCATCTGAATAATAATATTACATCTATTTCAATTATGCATTTCACTTTGAACTGAAGAAGAAAAAAAAATGAAGACACCCACGGTCACACACACACACACACACACACACAACAACAACAACCACCATAAGACAAGAAGATAAAAATTAAAGGGCTATACTATGAAGTCTTGTATGACACTCGGCTTCTGGCTGGAAGGTCCAAGGTTCAAATTCAGGTCTGAGCGTTGCATAGTTGAGTTTGGTGATGATAAAGTGTAAAGAAGACGCACATATTTATACTTGGCAAGCCGAATATCTGAGGCAGGCTTTTTAATTTTGATCTCGTTAATTGTTTTTGTTTTCAAGGGTTTTACGGCACTTGCAACAAAGAAAGCGTCATATCAGCGCCAACAAAAAGGAAAAAAATGAGATAGTAAAAAGTCCTAGAATTACAATTAAACCACCTAAGAAAAGGTAAGACAAAGGGGACTTTGTTCATATAGGTTTTTTGTTTGTTTGTTGCTTTAGGTCTCTTCCAACACAATTGCGATTATATGAGAGACCGCTGAAACAAAAAAACAAGCAATCTAACAAAAATAGTACAAATGTAAATCAAAATCATAACCTAAAGATATCATAAGCTAAATTATAAATAACCAAGAACAAACAGGCAGAAGATTTACAGAAAAAAAAATATCCCCTGTCAAAAATACAATCACAAACCAAAGAAGCAGGATAGGCTAGTAAAGAGAAGAAGAAAAGACATCACTATCGGATCGTACACCCATGCGAACATCATAGGTATATGATTCAAGGGTGATGCTCCCATCCAACCACCCGCTGTTCATATAGGGAACAAATGTAGATTCCAAGAGTACACTATCAGTTTGAGATCACCTAAAAGTCGCATCCCGACACTAGCACAGGTTCCACCCAAATGTTTACAAATCATATATAATATGTAAACAAATTATAATACAGTCCACAACAGAGAGATGATTTACAAGACAAAAAATAACATCTCCCAAAACTCTTATAATACAATTGACTGTTTCCCTCCCAGCCAGGGCCTCTGGCCAGGACCAGGACAAAACCAAGTAATCTCATCCCAAGACAAAGACAGAAAGCATATTGAAAAACAGATATAAGGGGATAAAAGACACAGCAAGTGACCTCCTGCCCACCATGGGAGGTCAAAGATCCTACCCAGGAATTCAATTAACCAAAATAGATACAAATTACAATCCACATCAAAGTCTTCACAAAATTATTTAAAAAAAAAAAAAAAGGTATAAGTATAACTTCAATTCTCAAACCAAAATGTTTTCAAAATTGAATGCATGGTAAAAGGAAATTCTTGAATATATAATAATACTAATCAAATCAAAACAAAAAAAAAAAAAAAAAAAACCATTCGTACTCGCATGACAGCAACATTATACAATTAATGACATACCCAGCGATTATTGTGCTATTGAAAATACAAGACTTCAGTGTTGTGCTGTTTGGTTAGAATATTTTAAAAGTTCACCGGTATATATATAAATTTTGATTGTCACATCACAGGTTCTTGTGTCAGGCTACAAGTTAAAAAACTAGGGATTATCAGACAGCTGGACAATCGCATCGAATAGATGTCACAAAGACTTGATAAACACTAAACACAGTCGTAACAAAACATTTCACCGGATACAAAGAAAAGTGTTACAAATGGTATGTAAGGAAAATATCATTAAAATATATATATATATATACATCCCAATATTATATTCATACATAAATGTGCGATATTAAATACATCAATCAAAAATAAATTGTAACCGGGGTTGTTAAAAAAATCAATCTCTGACAAGAACGTTTTATAAAAATGAATAATCTACTTCCTGAAGATCTGAGAAAATGGTGCGAGAATAAAACTCAAAAAATTTGATCATAAATAGTTTCCCCGACGAATTCTTTTCTTTTTTTTTTTACTTAACTGCCATAAAAAATTTTATAAAACATTGTACAGTAAAAACAAAAATTATTAAATAAATTTGAAAATATAACACAATTCAGCTTACTTTTTAATGGAGGAAAAAATGAATGGAACAACTTCAAACTTCTTCACCGGGTTTGAGCGTCACTCACTAAATTTATTTGATGTGCAGTGCTTGTCCGTGACTAGGACCGATTGTTAATTATGACACTTGAGAATGAATTGTGTGAAGGTTGGAAAGAGGATGACACGATGGTAATCATTGTAGCTGTGGGATGAAAATAGAACCTGGGGCAATTTTGGGCCTGGGACAATCGCGTTGCTCCCAAAACTGTGTTGCATTGGAATGAACAGGATTAAGACATTTTGAGTAGGTACCGTAATATAGGGTTGCTAGCTCCACTTTTTTACTTTAAAAAAAAAAAAAAAGATTAATGCACCCAAAAAAGTTTCTTCCCTTCAAAATCTTACAGAATTTTTTTTTTTAAAAACAAAGTTTTTGGTGTACAAATTTGTTCTTAAAAAGTGGCCCCAAGCAGCCCCCCCTCCCCATTTTCTGGTAGCCCAACTAACCTACACTATGGTGGACAAAATAATTTGAACCAGGGGGTTAAAGTTAACGAAACAAAACCCACTACCGTAGCAAAAAAAAAAAATTATTATTTCAACACATGCTTTATAATTTTAGTTAAAAATACAGTAGAACATGAAAGTAACGTACTCGGAAATAGCGAGAACTCGGAAATAGCGAGTAAAATCTAAATCCCCGTTTTTTTCCCTTATTTGAGTCAATAAAATTAGCATGAAAGTAGCGAGTATGAAAAAGAGGTCAACTCGGAAATAACGAGCATTTCCTGCCCCAGCCTAGGACTGCGAACGAAGTAAAGCAAAACAAGAGACAATGGCAATTTAAATATTTTTAGCCTAGCCTCTTTTCTTTTCTTATTTTTCGTTACGAGTAATATTACTAGTAGTAGCTATCTTATAGAATATAGGCGAAACAAATTTGGGTGGGGGTTGGGTTTGTGTGCGTGTGTGTGTATTGGGGGTGGGGGTCAATTATTCACCTAATGTGGTGCCATGCGACGCGCGAGGTAAGCACATGTCAACATGCCTCACTTCGCAGCATCGGTCAGCGAGTAGCATCGTTAACGAACGACACGATCAGCGAGAGAGGGGAGTGTGGAACCATTATTTCAATGGGTCAGTGATTGAGTGATGCGCTTGCTTACCTCATCAAACATGCCGAGTGCATACAAACACTCGCGCGCACACGCACACACACTTCTATGTTCTTGTTTTTTTTTCTAGTCATGATTTTACTTGAAAATAAAAACAAAAAACAACAACAAAAAAAACAAGCATTCTGCCACTTCTGTGAAGAAATTGAAATTGGGGCGACGGCTTTTACTCGAATTACACACCGAGGGGAATAACCAGCAATATTATAACCTTTCCTGGCAACTCGGGAATAGCGAGAACTCGGAAATAGCGAGTAATCAGGAGTGGACCCGTCGAACTCGCTATTTCCGAGTTCTACTGTATAACCTCACCCTGCCTAACAATACTGTTTGGAGACGACTTGTCATATTCACAGAAAGAACCGAAAATAAATTTTAATATGCTGGAATTTACAACTTCCCACACAGATATAATATGTCCATTTTGAATCGTTAATAGAGCGAGCACCATAAAAAAAAAATATTTAAAAAAAACATCCATGAAAGAAAAAATTTCTTTTTACCTTCTAAAACAACCAAATTATGGCATTTTGAATTATGTTGTCAAGTAAAAGTACAAAAATTTGTCCCTTTGTGAGTTTCATACACCAAATATACTCAGTGCATCCGTGTGTTTACTCTGTTCAAATTAGCATGGGTGATTCTGTTTGTTTGTTTTTAAGGGTTTTACGGCGCATTTAGGTTATATCAGCGCCAGTAAAAAGGAAGAAAATGGGACAGTAAAAAGTTCTAGAATTACAATTAAAGCATCCAAGAAAAAGTAAGACAAAGGGGAACTGGGAACAAATAGGGATCAGATGTAGATTCCAAGAGCATACCATCAATGTTCTTAGTTTGAGATCACCAATAAGTCTCATCCGGACACAAGAACGGCCCCCACTAAGAGGAACACACTCAAATGCTTACATTATAAATTAGAACAAATATAATAATACATAACAGAGAGATGATTTACAAGGAAAACAATATCATCTCCTAAAACATTCGACTGTTTCCCTCCTAGCCAGGACCCCGACCAGGGCCAGGACAAAACCAAGCAATCTCATTCCAAGACAAAGACAGAATGCAAGTTGGAAAACGGATATAGGGGGATAGAAGACACAATAAGTACCTCCCTGCCCACTATGGGAGGTAGGAACCCCACCCAGATGGGTGATTCTGGATTTTAAATGCGGTCATCATGATATTCGTTTTGCCTTGCATACCCGTAGCCTATTATCAAATTGAGTATTTTGTTGACTGTTGTAATGCATTGTATCTATCAATATGTATATATAAAAATAGACTATTCTCATACATTCAGACTTAATCAATGCTGACAAATTCAAAGTAAATCACATAAAATCAATCAATCGGTGACTAACAGCAACCAAAAAATAAACTGTTTGAAAATGGCAACAAACTTCCACATCCTTATCTCGTTCATCACCTCCCATCATCTTGATTCAATTACTGCACACAACTTTCTACCTTATCACCAAAATATTTTCTTACTTTCATTAGATTGATAAATTATGTGATGTTAAAATAAAAAAATTTAATTCTAATTTGGCTATTAAAATACCCATTCTACACATTACCTAGTGAGAAAGGAAAGTTTTTTGGTTTTTTTTTTTAAAGAAAGAGATTAAAAACTTTTTCTCATTGACATTCAAATAAGAAATCGAAGAATGGAAGCAAAAAGTGCCTGAAATTGAATGTCTTGTTTTCTTGAAAAATTTTTAAAAAATAGTTATATATTATGGACATGCATGACTAACATTGTGATAAGCCTCTTCTTTCACTTCAGCTCTAGTACCAAACAGAAGATATAATTCATTTACCTTCTTTCTTGAAGCACACAATCAATAAATGAAGTCTACATAACGCATTCACCATTCCAATTCTCGGTTGGCAATGTTAATCTCATCTTGTACTCGGGAAATGACATTAAATTATCGCTTTAATCAATGACAAATGACTTGATAGAACGTTGAGCATTATAGAAATCGCATAATAATGGCATACTCACACATTTAACAATAATCTGTCTCCAGATCAAAATAATAGCATGTACTGCATTCACGGATTTTACTTTTTTTATCCTCACTTTCCTAGTACCCTTCATTCAATATCAATAATGTACAGTATACAATTAGCATGAAATATTTTCTGAAGCATTGCATACATACCATTTAAGAGCATTATGCTTTGGCATTCAATACCATACGTTGGTTTCACCACAATAAAAATCCACAGACGATCAATAGGAGACTTAAAGAAAATGAGAAGACAATAATGCATTTAAATGACCTTGAATACTTTGTTAAAATCACTTTATCCAATATCACCTAATCTGAATTATATTTTACAATTGAAACAATCCTAAACTTAAAACTAGTAGTGGGAATTTTTAAGCATCCAAAATTTTTTTTTTTCTTTTTAAATTTGATCAAACTAAAATAAAGAAGCAAACAAAGATTAAAGAAATGTGGTTTCACATCACCTCCTCCACAAACCACTGCACCACGAACTCAACCTAAATATCTATTTCGTTTTACAGCAGTCAATGTCCAAGACACCAGAGCCTAAGATCAAAATCTGTCTTAGACACACACAAAATAATACACTGGTTCCCCGAGCAGGGTCTGCTGTAAAACTTTAAAAATCTAGATTAAGAAACCTTATGAATCGTATCCGTCAACTGTTTTAATAATTGGTCACTCTCTGCTCAATGTTCTTCCTTTTAGTATGTCATCTATATAAATTGTCATCAAACATATAAGAAATTATTAATTTAGTGGTGTTGATTCGTTACTGATGGTTAAATCTTAAAATGCCGAATCTTGAAAATATCAGAGGAATTCGAAAATTAAAATTGTTAACACAAATAATAATAAACTTTTCCATTCTAATTTACAATACATTAAAAGATTATGTGAATACTAATCACAGTCACAGCTTTCAAATTCCACGTTAAAAAAAAAAAGGAATAAAAAATCCTTTACAATTAAAATTTAAAATCATAAGTTGTTAAAAATCAATTAAACACTGATTGAGACATTGTTTTAAAATGATTTAATTAGGGGAACCCGTTGGTGGCGTGAATTTCAATCTTACCTAAACACCCACACAATACTGTATTAATATGATGGAAATTTTAAAACACACACACAGAACAAACACATATTGAAATCTCATAAACCAGAAACAGCCATTCTTTCAAGCATAACACCAGAGCATCCAAGGATTCCTGCCTACCTGACAAGACAAAATCAACCTACATTTTCAGACGTATGAATTTCCAAATACTTTTCCGAAATTTTCATGATACTATAACAATTTGAAACAAGATCTTACATTATACAATATCGAACAAACAAATTACTTGCATTTAAAAAACGAGCAGATATAACCAAAAACTTTCACTTCTTATCCAGATCTTTCCACTTCAATCAAACCTCAATATTTTAAAATCGACAATATACTTAAAACATTTAGCTCTGTACAGACATTCAAATCATACATAAATTTCTAATCAATTATACCACATCCTTTGAGTATCAGCCAGATGAAATAAGCTGTGGATTTCATAACACACTTGAGTCTTCCGTAGATGCACCAGATGATTATGTACATGATGAATGTTGTTTTGGTTTGGGGATGTCTGACAGATCGTATCGTTACGATCTGGGCATCTCCGACGCCTCCAGTCAGGAGTTACGACCCCCCTGGGGAGGGGGTGCCATACCCCTGTTGTTGCCATTCAATCCCCCTGATTGGCATTTTTGAAACCACATCTGACGAAGCTTCATGGCCTCCTCCCTCATTGACATCACCTGGAGAGAAGAGGAAAGGTCAGAGTTCGTACAAAGTTTGTTTTGTTTGTTTTGAAGTATTGTACAGCGCTTGCAACACATTCAGGTCA
This sequence comes from Berghia stephanieae, assembly GCF_034508935.2. Lineage (NCBI taxonomy): Eukaryota > Metazoa > Mollusca > Gastropoda > Nudibranchia > Aeolidiidae > Berghia > Berghia stephanieae. The sequence goes on from NC_088371.1 coordinate 23,777,530, forward strand.
TATCAGCGCCAGTAAAAGGTAAAAAATGGATAGTAAAAGGTTCTAGCATTACAAGTACACTACCAAAGAAAAAGTAAGACAAAGGGGAATTGGTTCAAATAGGGAACAGATGTAGAGTCCAAGAGCACCCTATCGGTGTACTTAGTTTGAGATCACCTAAAAATCTCACCCAGACACAAGCACAGGTCCCCACCAAGAGGAATACACTCAAATGTTTACAAATCATATATATCAAAACAGAATACATAACCAACAATATATAACAGAATGATGATTTACAAGGGAAAAAATATCATCTCCCAGAACTAACTATACATTTGACTGTTTCCCTCCCAGCCAGGGTATTCGGCCAGGGCCAGGACAAAACCAAGTAATCTCATTCCAAGACAAAGACAGAAAGCAGGTTGGAAAACAGATATAGGTGGATAAAAGACATAGTAAGTGCCTCCTTTGCCCACTATGGGAGGTCAGGAACCCCACCCAAAAAGGAAAGGTCAGAGTTGTACGAAGTTACAACAACGATAAGAAAGACACTTGTGAAATTCAATCTTCCATCATTTCATTCTTTTTTTTTTTTAATGAAACATATGTTGCTTAAATTTTGTTTCTGTATTTATGCTTATTATTATGTAATGTGATTTCAATTTTTAGTTAAAAAAAAAACATTCTTATTATGTAAAGCGCTGCAGAGCACAATTAACGTGGATATATTTAGGCGCTATATAAATTCATTTATTATTTATTATCTATTTACAATCAGACAGCTTCTGTCCTTCCCATAAGTCTCGACTATCCAAGAATACTCAACTCTGGTAGCCACCATAAGGGGAGAGGGGGGGGGGGGGGGGGGGGGGAGAGACCTATGAAATGAAAACTTACTGAACATCAAATCAATAACTCTTGTGTTAAACATTCTGGCACAGGCTCATAAACCAAAAAGGTTATTAAAAAAAAGGAAAAAAAGAATATTTCAATCTAATCTGGTCATATGATGATGATGGTGGGATGGGCTCCACAAAAAGATTTGAGTCTTCAATACCAGACTTACAAATATTTATTGGCAATTTAATACACTACATCTCCTCTATATGCACATTTAATTCAAATACAATTCTAGACCATTTAACAACGATGATAATGGCAATTTGTCAAAAAGGAGGAAAATGTATCAGTCAATCAGTCAAACACAAACATAATCATAGCATAAAATATCATAATTTCGTATATTATTATATTACTACTTCTAGTGTATAACCATTCTTAAACTCTCTTGAGTTCACTCTAATTGAAAATCGAACAAATTTGTCGATTTTCCATGCATATGAACTCGAGAGAGTTAAAAGTAGAGATATAACTTACTTTATGTAAATTTTAAATGAATTGTCCTTCCTTTAAAGCGACTTCAAAGACGTAAGATGTAAAATCAACTTTTTGGTCAAAAGACCTGAAATGATTTGTTTTTACTTGTTTTATCTTTGTTACGGTAGCCCAGTGGTTATGGATGTATCCTCAATAAATTAAAAATGATAAAACATAGCAAAAACAACGATGAGTGACAACCAGTATAATTGTAATAAATTAATATTATCTCTCTACAACCAGAGGACGCTGATTAAGTTAGCATAAAGATTGATAGAAGAATGGCTGAATCGGTTGAGTGTATGTAAATGGAAACGGGAAAGATAGAAACAGAAAGAAAGATAGAAAGAGAGAAACAGAACGAAAGAAAGAAAGAGAGTGAGTGTGTAGTGAGAGACTGAGAGAGAGAGAGAGAGAGAGAGAGAGAGAGAGAGAGAGAGAGAGAGAGAGAGAGAGAGAGAGAGAGAGAGAGAGAGAGAGAGAAAGGATTAATTGGTGTTTCTTTAGACTGATGTCATAAAAATGCTAGTGACCAAAATTCATGAAGGTGAGCACAGGTGTCAAAATATGACACAAACACGATGGTGCTTTTTACAGACTCCGTCACAATTGACTAGAGATTTTATCAGAGGAAAATGTTTGACACGGCAAAATCAGAGAATTCTGTGGAAGATTATCATCACTACATCATCTTTATAATTTAATTCTCAGGAAAGATGACGATTAAAGTCCAAAATTCACCCATGCTCAAACCACGGACAGTTAGGACTCATTATCTCAGGATATGGATACCAACAAAACAAAAAACAAAAAAACAAAAAACAAAAAAAAAAAAATCAAATAAAAAAAAATTATCGACAAACCTGAACTTTAAGGACAGAGTTGTCCTTCTCCAGGAAACTGGCCCGAATTGCCAATTCGTCCTCACGAGATTTCCTAGCATCCCTGGACTTCTTGGCTGCTTCGTTGTTCCTGCGGCGACGCTCAAAGTATTTCTCATCCTTCTGGTCATCGGGGATGGGCTTCTTCTCGCTACGAGGACGTCGGTTCTTATCCTGGCTCAGTGTGCTGAGAGCCCTGGCAAGAGCTGGACTGGACACGGCACCTGTAGTTGAAAATGGATCATTTCGAGACCATGTCACTATTAACATTGGAAAAGGCATCTGCATTAGCTCGTCATCTTTTAAAAATAGAACTACAGTCTATTGTCAGAAAAAAAAAAAAAAACTTTCAACATCAGTTCAGAAAGACAAGGGATAGGGAGAAGATAGGAAGCTTAAAACAAAAAAATTTCAGAAAACAAAACACTAAAAATAAAATCAACGATACAGCTAAAAATACACAACTCTTTTCTATCTTTAATCGTAAAAACATTCTTGATATACATTTAAAAGGACTTGAGGAAAAAGTATGACAACAGGTCATGACAAAACTCAATAATCTCAATCCAAGACAAAGACAGGAAGAAAGCAATTGGAAAACAGATACAGGGAGATAGAAGACACAGCAAGTACCTCCCTGCCCACTATGAGAGATCGGGAACCCCACCCAGTAGTCAGGGACACCCAACAAATAAAACCAAATGAAGGCAGTTGAAAGAATCCAAAAGGAAGAAAATGGGATAGTAAAAAGTTCTAGAGCACCCAAGAAAAAGTAAGACAAAGGAGAATTGGTTCAAATAGGAAAAAGATGTCGATTCCAAGAACACACTATCAAAGTACTTAGTTTGAGATCACCTAAAAGTCTCATCCAGACACAAGCACAGGTCCCCATTAAGAGGAACACACTCAAATGTTTACAATTTATATATAATACGTAAACACAACATAATACAGTTCATAACAGAGAGATGATTTACAAGGAAAAAGTATCATCTCCTAAAACGAACTATACATTTGACTGTTTCCCTCTCAGCCAGGATATCCGACCAGGGCCAGGACAAAACCAAGTAATCTCATTCCAAGACAAAGACAGAAAGCCAATGGAAAACAGATATAGGGGGATAGAAGACACAGTAAGTACCTCCCTGCCCACTATGGGAGGTCAGCTAATTCTAGACCATTTAACAGCGATGGTAATGGCAATTTGTCAAAAAAGGAGGAAAATGTTGATAAGTCAACCACAAACATAATCATAGCATAAAAATCATAGCTAATTGCCTCTAACCAGTGATTCTGCTCTCTTGGAAAAATTGGGCATACAGATCAATTCGTAACAAAAAGCAAGGAAAAAATCTTAAGCTCTAATAATATAACCGGATTGGTTTTCCAAAGCTTGTGTATGAAAGAGATAAACATTTATATGAAGGTACAGAAGAAAAACAATGTAACCCCTAATTAAATCCAAGCCAATTTTCACTCCTTTTCTCCCCCTTCTGCAACGAGATCCTGGAATCAAATTCCTTAGACAGTTGCAAATACCAAGACCCTCGCCGATTTCAGCACATAAATCAAATATTAATCATAAAAACACAACTTCCTTAATCACTAACCAAAGAATAAAAAATGAACACGGATCATTTCCATTGGAAGTTGCTACATCACAACATGAAAAAAGATGAAGTGAAAAACGCCGAAGACCAGTTATGTTACTATTTTGAGTCGTTTCCCTTTATAACTAAAACAATCATATACCTATATCTATAAGACAATTTCATTAGATGGGAGATTGTCTATGGCTCAGTTTACCATTTTACACTTTTTATATATATGCTAACCAGTGAAGTCATGATGAATAAATAGTCAAAAGCCGATAGGCATAGACATCAAATCATTATTATTATTATTAGTCTGATCTGACAGTAGACTGTAGTTTCCCCATACACATTGGCTGGTGTTATTGATACAACTACTATTAGAAAATTTCACAATTGATAATAATAATAATAATAATAATAATAATAATAATAATAATAATAATAATAATAATAATAATAATAATAATAATAATAATAATAATAATAATAAAACATGTCATTAATACGTTAAATTCTTCATCAAAAAGCATTACAACCATTTTCGTTAATCTATCAAATGACTTCAGTGCTATCATTCTTTATTGAGCTTTTTGTTCGTTTTTGAGCTTTATATTGCGCAATATCCACTAATTGTAATCAAAGCGCTTTACAAGTGGTCCCTGGTCAACAGCGACATTTAACGTGTAGAACGTAACATAACGCCTGTTAGGCGATATTACAATTTTTCAGACATAGACAACGTTGTTAATGGCCAGGAACTCATTTTACACCCAAGTACGATGAGAGGATGTGAGTAAAAAGCATTTTCCAAGGACTCAACTATGCGCTGACGAGGCTCGAACCCAGGACCTTCCAATCCAAAAGCGAGTCTCTTACCACTAGACCACATAGCTGCACATACTAGTTCAAGGACAACTTAGGATGGGAACAACATTTCTCAAGGGCTGATGGTTTCCCGGAGTAAATGAAAATCACAAATCACACAAACTCATACTCACAAGCCACAGTGCTTAGAAGATGACAGTCCCTTAACTTCATTCTTTGTAATTATTATATAGTCACCAATCAAGGGACTGAACTCAGCAGCAAAAGCATTTACTCAATACAGTGACTACACACATTCAGACAGAAACCAGCGAACACAAAAGTAAAACTGTGGTAAACGTGTACTACAAAAACACTGGGACTCACTGTGCATATGCGAGCGAGCTGTAAACTGAAACAGCTTAGTCGGGCTGGGGACCTGAGCCAGTGGCTGCTGAGTGCTCTGGGGTCCCTGGGGTCCTGCCTGAAGAGGCGGTGGTGGTGGTGGTGGTGGCGCTTGCTGCTGGGGATCTTGCATCCCGCGCTGCAACTGGGGCTGCGATTGTTGACCCATCATCGGAGCAGGAGGGTAGTAGAAGTTTGGAGGGCTATCTGTGGAAGATTTTTTTTCCGTTTCGGCTATAAAAGACATGGCTGGACAATGTAGAGAAGTTCCGTATCATAATGAAACATGAAAAATACATTGTGACACTTTGTTAAATTTCAAAATGAATTTATACAGTATCAAGAGTTTCAATAAAATTACTTTAAATTTTAAAACCAATACCAGGGAATCGACTAATAACGAGTATAGAAAAACTCTCAAGGATGTGGACCAATGTAACTTGTTTTAATAATAATAAAATCTGTTATTATTATTAGGGGTTCCAATAGCTCCATTGGTAGAACAAGCAAAGGGACCACTATCCACTCAAGGTTGTCAAGATTAAAAAAATAAAATTTTAATCTTAAAAATCAATAGAATAGCTGTCAAGGACGTGGACCAATGTAATTTGTTTTAATAATGACAGTATCTTCATTGTCCAAGAAGCAAACTTTTCATTTGACTGTAGAAGAGGATGATAGAGGCCTGCGACACTTTTGTTTGTTTGATTTTTTGTTTTTAAGAGACTTACGGTGTTTGCAACACATTTAGGTTATATCAGCGCCAGTAAAAAGGAAGAAAATGAGATAGTAAAAAGTTCTAGAATTAATTAAAATTTAATTACGATTAAAGCATCCAAGAAAAAGTAAGACAAAGGGGAACTGGGAACAAATAGGGATCAGATGTAGATTCCAAAGTACTGAGACATACCAATAACAATGGCATATCCTGTAACCGGGTAAATACCATTCATCCCCTCTCGTACAATGCATAACATTTTACTTTTTTAAAAAAACACCAATCAGGTATCCTATATATCTAAGTCCACAGTTGCTGCTTTCAACTAAACACATAAAAGCAATACATTTTTAGTTTTAGCCATTTCCCCATCGTGTCTGGTTCGAAGTTAGGTAATTCTATGGAAAACATCAATCACCACAACCATGATTACACATCAGGAAAATGTAAGACTGAAGCTCATAATAAAAGGTGAGAGTTGAAATGGCAAGAAATATAAAGTCTCAATTGTTGCAATTTATTAACTCACAGAGCAGTAAATAATGACAGATGTCTTTCTTCAATTTCAGGACATAATATATCAGTTTTCCAAAACTGAACTTGAACAAAGTGTCACAATATATTTTTCATGTTTAAGTTGAATTAAAGGTTAAAATTAAAAGCGAACATTTATAGGGATTTTCGAAAATGACAGCTTATGAAAACATTACTATTATAATTATCATTAATATCATGGGTTACAATAGCTCAATTGATTGATAAATAAACTTGCCACTTCCTGGGGCGGAGACATACGAGCCAGACACAGTAGTGTTACTGGCCTGACCCGAAAACGACTGGTTCTGGGGTCGATCTCCATTCATTCTGGAAAAAGGAAGACACCAAAAGAAATTAAATTAAGATGCAAAGAGATTTTTAACAAAAAAAAAAGTACATAAGTTTAAGAGCAAATTTGCACACAAACTTTTCTCAAACTCAAATGTATAGATAGAATGCGCTTGGCCAAGGAGTTCACAACATTGCCATCCGGAAGTATAACGGACCAACATACAAAATCTGTGTAACCATGAACTTTTATAGTCTGGTTAATACAGTTTAGTGAGAACAACTCACAAACGCGGATGGCAAAATCAAAAACAAAGGCCTGAGTGACGTCATCTTAGAACTATCTAAAAATAAAAACAAAATAAATAAATAAAAATGATATAGATGTAAAGTTAAAAGCATACTGAAGCGGATAATCATATCAGTTAATGGTCCAAGATCACAACATTGTCAATGAAATTATTATTTACTATCAACATGATTGCTAATTACTGTTATATGCTAATAAATTATCATCATCGTTATCACACTTGCCAACCAATTTTCTTTGTTTTTTTTAAAGGTTTTACAGATCTTGCAAAACATTTAGGTCATTTCAGCACCAGTAAAAATGAACAACATGAAAATGTGATAGTGAAAATATGTTTGTTTGTTTTTAAGGGTTTTACGGCGCTTGCAACACATTTAGGTTATATCAGCGCCAGTAAAAAGGAAGAAAATGGGATAGTAAAAAGTTATAGAATTACAATAAAAGCACCCAAGAAAAAGTAAGACATAAGGGAACTGGGAACAAATAGGGATCAGATGTAGATTCCAAGAGCATACCACCAATGCACCTAGTTTGAGATCACCTATAAGTCTCATCCAGACACAAGCACAAAATCCAACAAAGAGGAATACACTCAAATGCCTACATTATACATTACAATAACAATAATACATTACAGAGAGATGATTTACAAGGAAAAAAAATATCATCTCCCAAAACAATAACTATGCATTTGACTGTTTCCCTCCCATCCAGGACTCCGGCCAGGGCCAGGACAAAACCAAGTAATCTCATGCCAAGACAAAGACAGAAAGCAAGTTGGAAAACAGATACAAGGGGATAGAAGACACAGTATGTACCCCCCTGCCCACTATGGGAGGTCAGGATCCCCACCCAGGGATAGTGAAAATATTTTAGAACAACGAGTAAAAGTACTCAAGAAAAAGAAAGATAAAGGGGATTGGTTCAAATAAGGACCGGCTATGTGGTCTAGTGGTATGACACTCGCTTTCGGATTGGAAGGTCCTGGGTTCGAGCCTCGCGCTCAGCGCATAGTTGAGTCCTTGGAGAAGGCTCTTTACTCATATTCTCTCACCGTACTCAGGTGTAAAATGAGTACCTGGTCATTAACAGCGTTGTCTTTGTCCGAAAAATTGTATTATCGCCTGAGAGGCGTCATGTCTCGTCCTACATGTTATGTGTTGCTGTTGGCCAGGGACCCCCTGTAAAGCGCCTTGAGCATGTTTCGTGGATATTGCGCTATATAAAAGCTCAAGTAAAAAGTAAGGAACAGATGTAGATTCCAAGAGCACACTAACAGTTAATTTGAGATAACCTAAAACAAAAAGTCTTATCCAGGCACCAGACCAGGATCCCACCAAGATGAATACAATCAAATGTTTAAATATACAAAAACAGAACATAACTAACAAACATAAACAAAAAAATTGAGCTTTTATATGGCGCAATATCCACTAAGCGTGCTCAAAGCGCTTTACAAGGGGTCCCTGGCCAACAGCAACATTTAACATGTAGGATGGGACATGACGCCTGTTAGGCGATATGACATTTTTTTGGACAAGAGACAACACTGTTAACTGCCAGGTACTCATTTTACACACGAGTACTGTGAGAGAATGTGAGTAAAGAGCCTTTTCCAAGGACTCAACTATGCGCCGAGCGAGGCTCAAATCCAGGACCTTCCGATCCGAAAACGAGTGTCAAACCACTAGACCACATAGCCGCACAGAGGTGTTTTACATGGGAAATATATCTCCCAAAACTAATACCAAACATTTGAACGTTTCCCTCTCAGCTAAGGACTCCCGCAAGGGCCAGGACAAAATCAAGCAATCCCAGTCCAAAACAAAAACAGAAACCTATTATAAGGGGATAGAAAACACACAGGAGGTCAAAGCTACCCACCCAGTTTGCCAAGCAATCTCAACCATAGGAAAAGATATTTTTTCCCAAATATTTATACCAATTTCTAATTTCCTTTGTAAATTGCTTTGAGCAAGTTCAGTTGATTTTTCGCAATATAAAAAGTTAAAAAGTTTTATCAAGCTAGTAGGTGTGGGTATGAAAATCCTGCAACATCAAACTCAAAGCGTTTTAAAATATGAAAAATCATACTGGTTGGCCAGTCAGTATTATTGTGATAATCATTTTACAATGGGCATGATTTATATTACATTTCCATGTGCTCAAGGTCATTGGTCACATTGGAATATGTGCTCAAAGCGACCCACATAGTGAAAAATCTTCAGTTTTTGAAATATCTACTAACATCATGATTGGTCATTTTGTTCAGCTTGACACATGTGTATGCTTACAACTTTCATAAACAAAGCAGTGTGTTTACACTTATTTGTTAAGAAATATCCACTCGTTGGACAGCAACAAACCATGTGATTGATGACTTGGTTGACGAAAACATGAATATAGATCGCTCCCATTGTTATTGGCATTAATATTAGGTATACACTATTATAATTATTATGATTATGATGATGATTACTATTATTATTAACATCATCATCATTATTATACATTATTAGTAATATTATTACTAGATTACACATTATAATTATCATTATCATTATTATAATAATTACTATTATTACTATTCTTCTTCTTCTTATCATTATTATTATTATCTGGAATTAAAGCTAAGAATACCAGATAACTCTTGCATCTACAATAAGGGTCTTTATTTTGTTTTAGAATTTTACCCCTCTTGGGTGGGGACTGCGCAAGAATGTCAGAAGACTGGATTGTTTTCCTTTTTACATCATTTTTATCATGAATTTTGTATCGATTCATTAGTATCATTTATTTCCACTAGTAGAAAAGAATGTATAAAACCATTATCACATTGGAATTATTATCATCATTACAACTGATGATTGTTATTGAGTTATTTTATTAACATCATTAGTCATTCATTGATAAATAAAATAATAACAATAATAATAATAATAATAATAATAATAATAATAATAATATATATATTATTATTATTATATATTATTATATTATTATTATTTATTATTATTATTATTATTATTATTATAAATAAATAAAATAAATAAAGAAAATACAAACTATTGTAATTTTTATTTTCCTATCACTATCATAAACAACTACTAGGCTAGGCCTTAGTCTATTACTATAACTCTTTAATTTAACTGAAAAATATATCATAATCATAAACCTATAATCTTATAAAAAGAACCTAGTAACTTAGCACTAATTATTAACATCCGGAATTTAAATGTCTGAAAAATAAAATACTAATTTACTTAAAATTAGATACTAAAACCGTCTATTTTACGAGTACAATAAAACACCTCAGAAATTTTCACATATATATGTCGTGCGGTACCCAGCTTGCACTCGAGAACAAACGAGGAAAGAGCGTTGAT
>NC_088371.1:23792812-23795312 GCF_034508935.2 Berghia stephanieae
TTCTCGCGTCCTCTCGTCTAATCTCGTCACTCCGGAATAGAAAGAGGAGGTGGAGCTTATATGATATAACGCAATGAAAGTTCTGTCCGATGACGGGTGGGGGGATATCTCTTCTCCAAAACTTACCTTATTATATGAGATCTTGAGATTCTTATCCAATCATCGATTGCTCGTTTGACAGTCAGTTAGGAGACCATCTCTTGATTTATGGGCAGGCGGCTTTGCGTAAAGGCGGTGAGTGTTGTATACATCAAAGAGTACCGCTGACCGATGGGTAAATAGTGGTTGTGTAAACCCTCTTCCGCACTAGGACAGGACTGTCCTGGGACAGTCCTGTCCCAAATCTGTAACATATAGAATTTAGAGGAATCTTCCGCACCTATTGGGACGGGAAAAAACAGTCCCGTTGTGTCCCAGGCCGTTGTGAAATGCTACAAAATCAACGGGACAGGACTGTCCCAGTCTCGTGTTCATATCGTTTGTGATAGTAGAAAAATATAGCAGACTTCCGCACTAGGACAAAAAGTCCCAGACTTGGCGGCGCCGTGTCAAAATTGAAATGCCTGTCTTTATTTTCTGCATCCCTACTACTACTGCTACTACTACTACTACTACTACTACTACTACTACTACTACTACTACTACTACTACTACTACTACTACTACTACTACTACTACTACTACTATTTCTACTGTTGCTTCTGCTGCTGCTAATGCCACTAATATATTAATACCTACATCCCTTACAATTTGTATTTATTTCCAATTCCATTGTATTTATTTTCCAACAATAGTCCACACTTTATTTTAGTTCACTTTCTATACTGCATTACACAGTTCCTTCCCGCCTCCCCTCTTTTAACATAATTAAGTACGCACCTTTTATAAATTTCTATTGCTCTGTTTTAATTCGCGCTTCCTCACAAAGTAGCATACAATTTTCTGCCCATCAATGTTTTTGTTTATGCATCTTAACAACGCCACTACCACATTATCTCATTCGCCTCTAGTTTTTAATTCATCATGTGTTGTTGATGAAGGGGAAACCCGAAACGTCCATTTTATCTGTTTTCGTATAGTAAACTGAAGCTTACATTCAATTTCACAGTTATGATTTATTTATTTATTTCAATTCTGAATATAAAAAAGCAAGAACAATTCAAAAAATAATTCTATGTGATGAAACCACGTACAGAAGGCATAGCAACATAAACATTTTCGGCAATTTAAAAACGTATGTTTATAAATATAATTTAAGAAGTGTCACACTTTGTGACACAGCAGTAACGTGTCTAAAACCGGTCGCACATCTATTCGGTACCTTGTGGGAACAATTATCTTTATCGTTATTTATTTCGGAAATTTTCAATGAAAATATTTTTAAGTAAGTCCTTCTGAGCCACTTGGACTCATTGTAAGACAAATTAACTCCTTTAGAGCCTTGTAGCCAATTGTACAGGAGTTATCCCGGTTTCAATAGCGTGAAGCGGACAATTAACGTATTTGTTTGAAAACCTTTGAACAGGACGCTAGTCTATCGCAGATTACTATCCCAGCTTGACAGGTACCTTTTTACACCTGAATGGAGTGAGTGATTGGAGTAAATTTTCTTGCTCTAGAAAGTACAAATTGGCTTCGGTCGGAATCGAACACAGAACCTCTGAGTGCAGAGTACAACGCGCTAACCATGGGCCATCTTGCCTCCTAAGCTTATAAATCCGGAACTTATCCATGTTGCTGTAGCGTTAAGCAGACAGATAACAGTTTAAAATTTTAAAAAAAATAAAATTCCCTTTTTCATCCCATAGGGGAAATTTTTCTCGAGGGTCTATTCCAAGGGAAGACTGGAATAACCCAGGCGTCAGCCGCAATGCAGCGCCGCAAATTGAGCTAGGACGGGGTATAACCCAGGCGTTAGCCGCAGTGCAGCGCTGCAAATTGAGCTAGGCGAGGTGACTTACTCAAGGCAACACAGCGCATCAGCGGGTGATCGAACTGATGCCTTTCGGGTACGAAGCAAAGACCGTACAACCGAGCTATGCTGACTTTCTATTATCCTCTTGAATGATACTAGTCCGTCAAAGATTACTTTCATCAGCGAACCGGTACTCATTTGCACCTGGGTAAAATGAGGTGATTCCAAGAAAGTCATTCTAAGATAAGATCGGAGATCACCATAGAGTCTACGGAATTGACCCTTGAGCAATCTTTGGGTCATTAAAGGATGCACCCAATATTGTTTTCTCTTTCAATTTGTTTTTTTTTTTCCACGTAGCAAAGCACAGAAATATGCAACCTCTATTTCATCCATTACTACTACTACTACTACTACTACTACTACTACTACTACTACTACTACTACTACTACTACTACTACTATAGTAGTAGTAGTAGTAGTAGTAGTAGTATAGTAGTAGTAGTAGTAGAAGTAGTAGAAGTAGGGGATAAGTGGTAGTTGTAGTAGTGAGTAGTGTAGTAGTAGTAGTAGTAGTGTAGTGTA